>NC_051063.1:191614259-191740073 GCF_004664715.2 Peromyscus leucopus | reverse complement strand
AAAGCATTGATATCTGAGAAGCGGTCGTTCCACGTTGCTCTCTCAACATATTCCAACATAACAACAGCTTTGATTGTAGTTAGGAGTTTGTTCCATGTCTCATCAAAATCCACTACTCTTGGTTTTAAAGACATTGTGCAAGTTTAGTGTTGAAACCTGCTGCCGAGGGAGCCGTACAGACGAGGCCGCTGCCGCGGGTCGGGATAGAGCCAGGGGAGGATGACGGGCAGGTGACGGGCGCGGGGAGCCAGTCGTCCTCCAGGGCTCCGGGCTTTGCCCGACACATGCCCTCCGCTCTGCTCTCTCAGCCTCTTGCACTCACACACACCCGCAGGATGCAATGGTCCAGTCCAGGTTACGGCAAGCGCAGGGAGCCACGCTTCGAGAATCGCGAAGCCATTTAAAAGGGACTTAATTACCACACCAATATTGCAGATCCAAGTCAAGGGATGAAGTCTCTTCTGGTCCTGAGCAGGAGGAGCTGATGGAGTTCAGAGGTTCAGTTCATCGTCATCATGGTGGGTCAGGGCAGCATGCAGGCAGACATGGTGCTGCAGAAGTAGCTGAGAGTCCTACATCTTGCAGGCAACAGGAAGTCTGTAATATTTTCTTTGACCAACCAATTTATTTCCTGGATTGTATCTTCAACACTAGAGATTCTCTATTCTATCTTTTGCATTCTATTGGATATGCTTGATCTGTAGTTCCTATTCATTTACTCAGTTTTTTTTCATTTACAGCATTCCCTCAGTTTGTATCTTCTTTATTGCCTCTACTTCAATTTTCAAGTCTTGAACTGTCTCCACCTGTTTGATTGCTTTTTCTTTGTTTTCTTGGCTTTCTTTAAGGGATTTATTGATTTTTTCCAATTTTTTGTTTGTACTTTTCTTGATCTCTTTAATGGAATTTTTCATTTTCTCTTTCAATGCCTCTATCATCTTCTTAAAGTTGATTTTAACGTCTTTAACAACTTCTGTTTCTTTTGCATTGGGATGTTCAGGTTTTGCTGTTCTATAACCACCAGTTTCTGTTGGTGCCATATTGCTCTTTATGTTGTTGAGTGTATTCTTGCACTGGCATCTTCCTGTCTCTTCCTCCAATCCATGCAGGTGGTGTTTGTGTCTCAGGAAGCTGTTCTTGGTCCAATCTCTTAGGCCAATCGGAGTTGGCAGAGTCTGTGTCTCAGGGAGCCACTGGGGTCACAGGGGATGGCATTCAGTGTTTTTATGGAAGAATGGAGTTTCTTCTGTGTATATGCACAAGAGTGGTATAGCTGGGTCTTGAGGTAGATTGATTCCCAGTTTTCTGAGGAACTGCTATATTGATTTCAATAGAGACTGTGCAAGTTTGTACTCTCACCATCAATGGGAGGAGTGTTCTCCTTGTTCCACATCCTTGCCAGCATGAGTTGTCACTTGTGTTATTGAACTTAGCCATTCTGACAGGTGTCTGATGAATATTTATCAGCCTTTACTGATTCCTCTATTAAGAATCCTGTTAAGGCCTATACCCATTTTTTCATTGGATTATTTGGTTTATTGATATCTATTTTTTTTTTGTACCTATCTCTCAATTAGTTTCAGTTTGAAGTCTATTTTGTCAGATATTAAAATGGCTACACCAGTTTGCTTCCTAGGTCCATGTGATGATTTAAAAGAACATTGACCTGATAGGGAGTAGCACTTTTATGAGCTTTGGCTTTGTTGGAGTAGGTATGGCCTTGTTGGAAGAAGTGTGTCACAGTTGGGGTGGGCTTTGAGGTCTCCTATGTTCAAGCTATGACCAGTGTGGCACACAGTTGCTTCTGCTACATGTGAATCAAGATGTATAACTCTCAGCTCCTTCTCCAGCACCATGTCTACCTGCATGCCACCGTGTTTCCTGCCATGACATCAATGGATTATACCTCTGAAACCGTAAGCCAGAACCAATTAGATATTTTCCTTCATAAGAGGTGCCATGGTCGTGGTGTCTCTTCATAGCAATAGGAACCCTAACTATGTCCATTTGCTTAGAATTATTATTTTTTTTACAACCTTTTATCCTGAAGTAATGTCTATTTTTTTTTTAAATTTTTTTTTTTTTTTTTTTTTTTTTTTTTTTTTTTTTTTTTTTATTGAAGATGTCTATTTTTGATGTTGCATTGTTTCTTGTATGCAGCAGAATGGATCCCGATTTTGTATTCATTCCTTTAGACTCTGTCTTTTTATTGGGGAATTGAGTCTATTGATATTGAGAGCTACCAATGACCAATGACTATATGATTTTTTCTCTTGTTGTTGTGGTTGATGGTGGTGGTTTTTGTATGTGTGGTTCCCTTCTTTTGGTTTTGCTGGTATGAAAATTTTTTTGTGTTTTCATGGATGTAGTTAACCTCCTTGGGTTGGTGTTTTCCTTTTAGTACCTTCTTTAAACCTAGATTTATGGATAGAATGGTTTAAATCAGGTTCTGTCATAGAACATTTTGTTTTCCCCATCTATGGTGATTCAATGTTTTGTTGGGTATAGTAGTCTGGGCTGGCATCTGTGGTTTCTTAGTCTATAAGACATCTCTTCAGACCCTTCTGGTTTATAAAGTCCATTGAGAAATCAGGTGTATTACTTGGTCTTTTTCTTTTGCAGCTTTTAATATTCCTTCTTTGTTCTGTTCATTCAGTGTTTTGATTATTATGTGGTATAGGGACTTCTTTCCTGGTCAAATCTATTTGGTGTTCTTTAAGATTTTGTGCCTTTATAGGCATGTACCTCTTAAGGTTAGCAAAATTTTCTTCTGTTTTTTTCCTTTTATTTTATTTTACAATACCATTCAGTTCTACATAACAGCCAGATTCCCTTGTTCTCCCCCTTCCTGCCTCCCTCCCCTTCCCCCCAGCCCAATCCCCATTCCCACCTCCTCCAGGGCAAAGGTTAAAAACATTTTCTGGGCCAGGATTCCTTTCCTTCTATTCTTATTATTCTTAGTTTTGGTCTTTCCATACTATCCCAGATTTCCTGGATGTTTTTTTGTTAGCAATATTTTAGATTTAACATTTTCTTTGACCAATATACCAGTTTATTCTATCTTATCTTCTACACTTGAGATTTTCTCTTCCATCTCTTGTATTCTGATTCTGTTGGTGATGTTCTGTAGTTCCTGTTTGCTTACCTAGATTTTCCATTTTCAGAATCCCCCCAGTTTTTATTTTCTTTATTGCTTCTATTCCCATTTTCAGGCCTTGAACAGTTTCCTTCACTTGTTTGTGTTTCTCCCCTCACCCTTGAATTTCTTGGCATTCCTTAAAGGATTTATTCATTTCCCCCATTGTTTGTGTTCTTTGAGATCTTATTTTTTCCTCAAGGATTTCTATCATCTTCAAAGAGTTAGTTTTATGTTTATTTTCCTATGCTTCAGTTGAGTTGAAATATTCAGGGCATGCTACAGTAGGATAACTGGGTTGTGATCATGACATATTATCCTGGCTCTTGTTATGTTCTTACACTGGCATCTAGGCATCTGGGTTTGAGGCAATTATATTTAGTTGATTTGAGTTTGTCTTTGTTGGATGAATGCTTTATTCTCTTGTTTTCCGTTTCCTCTCTGGTCTTTTGGTCAGAGTTGCCTATTGTTCTGGTGACTTTCAAGTCTTCTCACCCAGTAGGGTGCCTTCATTTTTTTTTTTCTTGTGTGTGACCTCTGAACTTCTGGGTTTCTGGGTTCTGTCATGGCCTCTGGAGTTCTTGGATTCTAGGAACTCTTTTGGGCTCTGATAGAGCAGGGTCTTTTGGAGTTGTGGGCTTAGATATAGCCATAAGGGGAGGGGAGCTGCTGGAGAAAAACTTGGTCAGCTCTGAGGAAGTGTTGGTGTGCAGTTTAGGTCTTACCTCGAGTTCTGGGAACCAGTATGGCCTCTGGTAGATCAGGAGGTTTCTGTTGGTGTTGTGGGCTGGGAAATGGTGAGGAGGGAAGGGAGACTGCTGGGGAAAAGCTGGATGGTCTCTGAGGAGTGTTGGCTGTCTATGGGCAGGGTCTTACTTGGGGTTCTGGGTATCCGTGTGGCTCGGGTAGAGCAGGGGACTTCTGCTGGAGTTGTGTGCCTAGGGTTTGGAACACTAGCATGGCCTCTCCTGTGTGGCCTCTGGTACAACAGCGAGTTCCAATGGAGTTGTCAATTGGAATACAGTATCAAGGAGGGGGAACAGATGTTGGGGAAAGATGAGTAGGCTCTGAGGAAGTGATGATCTACAGGTGGGGCCTTACCTGGGGTTCTGGGGACCAGCCTGGTCTCTGAGAGAACAGGGCCACACATTATATATTTAACCAGGTTGTAATTACACCTAACATTACGTAACTGTCCCTTGTACAAGTGCAAACACATTTAAAATTTAGAATAGATGGCAATGTCCCTTGCAGGACGTTCTTTCATATCTTGAATTTAAATATGATAACCATTGATATTCTCTTAATAGATGTTACAGCACAAATATTGGTACAAAAACCATTCTTAACAAAATACAACAGAAACACTTCTGTAAACTATAATCCTCATTTAGGTTTTACACACATACCCACTCTAGCATTGCAATTTCCCTGAGCCTTAAAATCCCTTCATCAACACTAAGTCAGGGTATATTAGGGATCTCCAACTCCTCTTCAGTAGGTCATCTTTTGATATATGCTTCAGCCAACCATCCAAATTTTGACACCTTTTAAACTGTATGATCTTTCAATTAAACCCTGAATCTCCACTCAATGGGTCCATATCACTGAACTCTTCCTGATCTAGTATTATGCTCCTTCCACCATCATCCCACACCCTTAAAATCCACTCCCACACATATTCATTATTCTTCTGCTTGAATGAATTAGCAAAATCATTAAGCTCTTTAGTAGCTTAGTGTACCTCCTTATGGATTGCGCTTTCTTCCTCCCCTTTAAGAGCCTGCTCTGCCTTAAGTCTGGTTATAGATCCAGAGGCAACTATTAGTGGACCCTGAGGGACATTAGTATTATCTTGTATGGCATTTCCTCCAGAGAAAGTCACCACACTGCTGTTTTAGCAGACAATGGGGATTAACTCCTCAGCCAAAGGTAAAAAAGGCAGTATTTCAAGGGGTGGGGCTGAGGGTACTATTTCCTCAGGTGCGATAAACCCTTGAGAATCTAAGGATTCCAAGTTCTCAGTTTCACTGGGGTCCTGTGCCCCACCCCAAGTTATATGATCCCATTCTTTACCAATTAATGCCATTACTTTAATCTTCAAAAGTCTCTGAGGCTGGGGCTTGAATTTTTGCTGTAATTCAACTAGCCATATAATGAGGACTTCAGTTTGATTTTCTGCAAATCAAGCTCTGTGGCTGCTGGAGGGAAGATTCTCTTTCAGGGCAAACTTAGAAATCTTTAGACTCTTAAGATGCATCTGTAGCTGATGATTTTTATCACTAAGTTCTTTGTTGTTCCTCACAGTATTCTGAGACACTAGAAGTTGGTTGATTTTATCACAGAGCTCATTCCTATCATTTATCAATTTATCCAGAGATGCTAAGACCAGCAAACCAGCAGCATCACTTTCCTTAGTTTGTGTAAATTGTCAAAAGTTTCATATACGGGGTCCCCAAATACATTGCCAGTAACAACTGGTAAATCAATAATCAAATGTATTTATCTCCTAAATTTGGGAATATAGTTCACACCATGGGCTTTCATTACTCTCCAAGTTCCCAGGAGAGGGACTGACAAGAGACACTTCAGTAGCTGTAGGTATTAGTGAACTGAAAAGCCTACTCTAAATATTTAAAGGATTCATCCTTATTCTTCTGTTGTTCTAGAGCCACTTCTCATACCAAAATCTGTATATTTAGGGTTCTCTAGAGTAACAGAACTTATAGAATCTCTCTCTCTCTCTCTACACACACGCGCGCACACACACACACACACACACACACACACACACACACAAAGGATTTATGGGAATGACTTCAAGGCTGCTGTCCAGCTAACCCAACAATGGCTGGCTGTTAACAGAAAATCCAAAAATCCAGTAGTTGCTCAGTCCACAGGGCTGGGTGTCTAGGCTGGTCTTCAAAATATGCTGGAATCCCAAAGAAGTTGGCTCCAATGCCAGTAAAGGAATACATGTACTAGCAAGGTGAAGGCAAGCAGGCAATAAACAAAAACTTCCTTTTTCCATGTCCTTATTTAGGCTTCCAGCAGAAGGTTGGGCCCAGATTAAAGGTGAATCTTCCAACCTTAACATCCAGATCAAAGGCATTTATTTTTTATTTGTCTTCCTACCTCAGAGGTCCAGAAAAATGTGGATTCACCAACTTCAAACCCAGCAAAATAATATTTCACAGGCGTGCCTCCCACTTATGAATTGTAGTTCATTTCAGACGTAGTCAAGTTTACAATCAAAAATAGCCATCACACCTAGCAATGCCAGAAGTTACATCTATAAAATCTCAACAACCTGACCACCCAAAAGTGCACTGAGCAAAGACAAACACACTGGAGATGTCAAAGTGGACAGGGAAAAGCCAACAGCCCTTAATCCTACAAAGAACTGGGAAATGGTGGTAGCAGGAGAAAGTCTCCCTTGGGGAAGAGCACACTGACTAGTTATTCAATACCAAATGGTCAGCCTTACAAAAATACAGGAAAGTAACATTATATGAGTAGTTTACTTAGGAATATATATTTATATAGAGAGACATATATGAATACAATAAAAATTAATGAAAAAGAAGCCACAAATTTGAAAGGAGAGGATTTGGTGGGAGGAAAGTGAGGGGAAGGTTCTAATTACATAATAAATTAAAAATGTTAAAAAAAAAAAGCAAAACTAAAATAAAGGAACAAACAATATCAACAAATCCAAACTAAGACCAAAACAGACAAAGAAAAATTATATACATATCCAGGAAATGGTTTTAGCTTTCATGCTACAATGGCAATGATCATAAATAGAAATGAGAACTAATGTTTGGCAAAAATGTGGAGAAGGAAGTCAAACACTATTCAGTCTAGATGTCCCACACAATAAATGAATGATAAGAAAATTACTGTGAGCCCATTACAGCACTGATGTGTGACACTATTCCTGTGTCAATGACAAAGAATTCCTGGAAACAATGACAAGCATCTACTAAAGGCAGAAAAGGAGCCAAAGAAAGCCAAAGTTGGGAAATCAATAAAGTCTAATTTGGTGAACCAATGAGTATTTTGTCTGACTGTATATCTCTGTACCTTGTGTGTTTCTGGTGCCAGCAGAGGCCAGAAGAGAGTACTGGATACCCTGGAGTTGAGGTTACAGATGGAGTGCACATGTGAGGGTCCTGGGAATTCAAAGTGAGTCTTGTGAATGAGCAGACAGTACTCTTAAACACTGAATCATCTCAAAAGCTAAGTGGACCAGTGAATTTTATGGGGTGACAAGTCTGGGTGAGGGGTTACTTATAGAAGCACAAAGGAATTAATGACAGCTGCATCACCCTGTGAGGGTGATGGCTAATGGAGGTGAAAACCTGGGGATCTCTGCACAGCTTGTAGGCAGCTCAAGGGAGGTTGGAAGTGTGTATTTCAAGCCACTCACTACCTCCTCCAGGCAGCTTGTCTGGTCCAGGCAGCTTGACCTGTGTCTGCTTCATGGCTGGTCTGAGCACCTTCTGTGCAGCTCACTTTGTCTGACAATGTCAGCAGTCCTTACCAATTTTATATACTTAAGGGCTTGAGGCAGGAAGGCATGAGTGGATTTTGCCAGTTTCTGTGAGTTCCTGAAGGTATTGAGTCCTTTATTTCTCAGCTTAAGGAGCTTATCTGTAGGACTGAATGTATCACCTCCAGTTATAGCATCCCATTAGTTTATGTCTTTCAAATCCTTGCATTTTAAAGAGCTTTCTCCAAGATGGAGGGGTTTCATCTCAGAGAAAATTGGTACACAGTAACCACTCCTGCCTATAAATTCCAAGAACTTGGCATCTTATCACTAAGATGATATCATTTGCTCAACATACTCATTGCTCCTTTTTTTTTTTTTCTCATACTAATGGAATCAACTCAGCTATCCATCAACTGACACATGGGTAACTGAATTGCCATACATATCTACAAAGCTGTGTTAGTTGCAAATAAAAATGAAAGTGTGAAATCTGGATATAAATGTAGGCAATGGCAAATACAGTGAGTGATGCCAACTAGATCTCAAATGTTAAACATCATGTTTTTTCCCATGTTAGTCCTAGTTTCAACCTTAAGTTTTCCTTTGTTCAGTAAGAGTACACATAGAAGCCAGAAAGCTAGAGATGAACCATTAGAAGGAGATGGAAGATGAGAGGGTAGGTAATTGAACATAGGTGAAATAAAATTGGAAGGCAGAATATTGGGGGCAGAATGGTTCAAATATGTACTGTAGTGGTGGTGAAGAGGGCGCTGCTGAAATGTTAACTGAAACGGGATGTCCATGAAGAAGCTACATGGGAACCTATTACTTTGCAACCCAAGTAAAAAATACAATATGATGATAGTAGAACACGTACTATAAAAGAATGGAGTATTGGGTATTTGCTAGATGTTTAACTGGGGATAAGGCAGGAAGGAAGAAGAAGAGTGGGTGGGTTAACCAAAAGTAAAGATGTATGAAGAAGTCTCATGAAATCCCACTGTCTTACAAGTTAATAGGAAATATAATTTTTAAAACTTTGAACAGAGGTTCCAACATGGGTGAATAATGCTGCTCCCAGTCACTAGGGCTATTAAATGGAACTATCTGTACCAAGTATTGGTTATCTGCCTAGGACTTACTGGTCAGGGAGGCCCTAAAGGTACCCCAAACAAAACAGGTCATTGCCAATGCTTTGTTGGTCACCATAAGTACATGGTGTTGCTGAAGACACCAAACTCTTTGGTTGCAACACACAGAGAAGTCTTGAATTTACCAGGAAATTCTCCCTCCTGGCTAGCTTTTGCAGGACTGTAAAGAAAAGATGTCAATGGTCTTATCTACTCCTGTATCCTATATCAACCTGTGCACTGGTGTAATACTGGTACAACTGCTTATGAGCATAAACACCTGTCTTGGATTTTATGATTGCTTCAGAGAGAGGAATTTATGCCATGTACTATAAAAACAATCAAAAAATCACAGCTTGGGGAGTAAAGGCCAAGGGCAGAACCTATTGATGTTTTCTTAATGATCATGTTGTTAATCTGCCATCTAAATATTCATGTTTATAATTATCAATTTGTACTATTCTCAACCTTAGTGAAAGAAGACTCTTGCAGTTGATAGTAGGTAATGCAAAGACTCGTAATACTTAAAAAAAAAAAAAAAAAAAAAATTGACTGCCAGGCAGTGGTGGTGCACACCTTTAATCCCAGCACTCGGGAGGTAGAGCCAGGCAAATCTCTGTGAGTTTGAGGCCAGCCTGGTCTACAGGGTGAGATCCAGGACAGGCACCAAAAACTACACAGAGAAACCCTGTCTTGAAAAACCAAAACAAACAAACAAACAAATAAATAAATAGAATTTGAGAACAACTGTGTTAGCTTGGTACAATTATGATTTCATCATGGTTGAGGGAGGGTCCCATGCATCTCCTTTCATGCCATGAAGGTCTACTGGCAGTTAAGGGCAGCTATATGACTTTAGAGTTTTGAGTGAATACTTGCCCTTTCCTCCTCAGTACTTCAAAATTCGTTTCTGTATGCTCTTGGAGATTTCTTTTTTGTTGTTTTTGAGACAAAGTTTCTCTATGTAGACCAGGCTGGCCTTGAACTAACAGAGGTCAGCCTGCCTTTGCCTTCACAGAGCTGTGATTAAAGACATGTAAGACCACACTCTCAGCCTTTGGAGTTTTTTTGTTTTTTGTTTTTTTTTTTTGACATATAAATAATATTTTATTCATTGCTCTGTTATTGCTTCTAGGCCTTTGGAGTTTTTTAAGCTGTATGTGAGCATGCTCATGTAATCACAGTCACAGCCAATCTCTTTATAGTTTCTCACCTTCCTGCTGTTTTTAAAGTTTGATTCTTGTATTAAGATTTTGAAGGTGAACGAAAGATGAGACTTTATTAGAGCATATTCTTGTTTCTTTCATAATGAATTCTTTTTATGTCTACAATTTCAGAACTAGGTAAAGGATTTATTAAATTGAATGCATTTCAAGGGTGGAATTTACAATGAATGGCAACACAAAGGGATTATATACAGTATAATTTCATATTGTTTCTCAGAACTATGAATTTTGTGATGTACAGCAAAATTAGAGGGCTCTGTCACATTTCTCATCTTACTACATTTTGTCTTATTATATTTATGTAGTCCTGGCTGTCCTGGAACTTACTATGTAGACCAGGATGGCCTCTGACACACAGAGATCTTCCTGCCTCTGCATTCTAAGTGCTGGGATTAAAGATGTGCACTACTTGGCCTGACATTATTATGCTTTTTTTGCACACTGAACAAGATAAATGCTCTTATTACAGCATTTTCTACAGGCTGAAGATATGGCTTAGTGGTTAAAAGCACTGGATACTATTCCAGAGGACCTGTGTTCAATTCCCAATGCACGCACCGCTCACAACTTTCTGTTAATCCAGCTTCAGGGGACCTAATGACCTCTTCTGGTCTTGACAGGCACCAGGCATGAAATACTTGCATACATATAGAAGTACCTGCAGGCAAAGCAACCATATACACTAAGAAAAAACTTTTCCCATTACTTTAGAATTTTAATATAAACTCTGTGATAGTTTTCTAAGATTTAGACCTTCATTAAAGGCATTCACGAGTTCTTATCTTCATGTTTCTATTATGTATACTGTTGGGATTTGTAAGCAGAGATTTGCAGATAAATGCTACGCCACATTATTTACAATGGTATTTTTCTCTCTAGTATGAATTTTCTGATATCTTCTAAGATTGGCAATATGGGTATAGAATGTGTCACTGTCTTTGCATTTGTAAGGTTTCTTTCCAGTATGAATTTTCTGATCTGCTCTAAGATATTTGCACCTAGTAAAAGATTTGTCACATTCCTTACAACTGTAAGGTCTCTCTCCAATATGAACTCTCTGATGTGTTATGTGAGTCCATGGTAAAAGATTTGTCACATACCTCACATTTCTAAGGTTTCTCTCCAATATAGATCCTATAATGCCTTTTAAGATGTGATATTTCAGGAAAGGACTTACCATAATCTTTGCATACAATATCTCTAAAGAATGAGTTTTATGATGCCTTCTAAATGGTTAATAGTGGGTAAAGGAACTGTGTCACAGTCATTGCATTCGTAAGGCTCCTCTCCAGTATGGAGTCTGTAATGGCTTTTAAGATGTGAAAGCTGATGAAAGACCTTGCCACATGCTTCATAACTACAACGTTCCTCAGCAGTATGGATTTTCTGATGTCTCCTGAAACTAGAATAGTGGGCAAAGGATCTATTACACTCCTTACATTTGTAAGGCTTCTCTCCTGTATGCAGTTTTTCATGGCTTTTAAGTGCTGAGGACTGACGAAATGACTTTCCACAATCTTTGCATTTATAAGGTTTCTCTCCAGTATGAAGTCTTTGATGTGTTTTAAGACTTGAGCACTGGGAAAAGGACCTGTCACATTCCTTACATTTGTAAGGCTTCTCCCCTGTATGCATTTTCTGATGATTTTTAAATGCTGACAAATGACGAAATGACTTTCCACATTCTCTGCATTCATAAGGTCTCTCTCCAGTATGAAGTCTTTGATGTGTTTTAAGATTTGTGCACTGGGTAAAGGATTTGTCACAAATGTTGCACTTGTAGGGTTTCTTTCCAGTATGTATTCTCTGATGTACACTGAGGCTTGTGGCATTACTGAAGTATTTCCCACATTCCTCACACTGGTATGGTTTCTCTCCAATATAGATTGTTTGTTGCACAAGATTGTACGTAGAATCAAAATAGTCATCACATTCTTCCTGCTCTTTCTTTGCAGTGCATAGTCTCTGATCTTGAGTCATGCTGGAACACAAATTTAAAGATTTCTCACAGTCTTTAGATTTGCAAAGTTCTTCTCCAGTTTGCATGCTTTCATGTCTATCTGGGTTTGATGAATCCATAGAGGCATCCCTGTGATTACTGTATCTGTAGTTACTGGCATTTTCTAGAGTTTCACTTGTTCTATAAAGTGCACATGTGGAGGGGTCATGAAGCACTTTGCCAAGGTCATTACACTGACAAGATTCCTTTTCATTATTCACATGTTGATGGGCAGGATCACATATGCAATCGTTCTCTGGAAAATGAGTACAGTTCAGATTAATAGGGCTTGTTCCAGATTAAACATTTGATAAGTGACTGCGACTGTCTTCCTATGTTTTCCCTTAAGATATGTCAACCAGCAACTATTTCACACAGAGCTCTTGGTATTCGACATTTTCCTTTAACTATAATTGTATGGATTTTCCAAAAACTGAGTGACAGGCTTCAAGGAACAAGAAACAAATAACTGAGGAGTCAGTAATTAGCTTTGGGATGGAGGTCACTGACTGATTATATTTAGAATACATGTTTCTATTTTTAAAATTTTTCTCTGTAAAATTGGTAAAGAAGATTTTAATCCAATCCCAGGTTCACAGTATTTGTACTTACTAATGTACAGCAAGGAAGAGTACAGTTCAGAAGTCCCAGTTCCTTTAAAGATAAAAGGCTTACTTAAGAGCATCAAAGGAGAGCCAAGCAGTGGTGGCACATGCATTTAATCCCAGCACTTGGGAAGCAGAGGCAGGTAGATCTCTGTGAGTTTGAGGTCAGCCTGGTCTATAGAGGAAGTTCCAGGACAGCCAAGGATAAAAAGCAAAACCTTGAAAAACAAGACAAAAAAACAAAAACAAAAACAAAATTTTAAAAAAGCATCAAAGTGTTTATTTTAAAAAAACCAAAAAAAAAACCAAAAAAAAAAAAAACAAAAACAAAACAAAACAAAAAACCACATTAGATTCTTTAAAAGTAAGAGAAGCAAAGCAAGAATTTTGCCAGATATAGGCTCTAGATAAACAGCCCAGAGTCTAGAATATTTGAGGCAGGGCTGTCATGGTCAGCTATTGCTTATTTCTATACTCTACTGTCTGAGCTCCACACACTGCTATGTTTCTTAACTTTCCTCATAGGGTTATTCTCAAGTCCACTCTGTACATAGACTCCACGGATTATTTTACAGAAAGGTATTCTCCACTGGGAAGAAAATGAAGGGTGTAATATGAAGACACACATGCATGGAAGACAGTTAAAGAATAAGCCTATTTCATGGACTCACATTAGACTTCAAATTTGTAAGATTATTCCAATATGATGTGAGCATAGTCAAATAAAATTTCATTTTGTACTAGTATTCAGTCACCATAATTCAGGTGTAATAAGACATGTTTTCTAACAGCTAGGGCCAGGACAGTATACTAAGGTAAATGATCCAGAATCCTTTCAAATGAAACTGAACACAGCAAAAACATTTCCAGCTCTTGCTTTGTCTTTCACTTGATGCCTTCACTGCCATCCCACTCTTTCACTAGCCTGCCCTGGTTGTGGCTACTTTCTAGTTTCTACATCCCAGGGCAATCTCATTTGCTCCAGACAGGTGACCAGGCCTACCTTGCATACAATAATCCACGTGTTCTGTGAGGTAGCCTATGAACCATGGCAGAGTTTTTAGAAAGAATATAGATGTTTAGCACAGTACTCTGCTCAGTACATGAAGAGAACACAAAGTAGTAGAATATAGGAATATTTTCCCAATTGCTATTTCCTGTCAGATTCACAGCATATTTAGGAAGAATTTTAAGTTAACTAATTTTAATTTTGAGTTTTTCTCACAATGTGAAATGCAGCAATGGACATGGAGCTTTAAGATAATGGGTGGAACCAGACACAAAACCTGTGACCTAGTAGAATCTGTCTGGCTTCCAAAATAAGCTAGGGCAATGGTGGAACAGAAATTGTGGGAGTAGCCAACAAATGTCTGATTTTACTTAAGGCTCAATCCACAAGATGGAATCCATAGCTCACACTGCTTGGGTAACCAAAGACCAGTGATTAGATAGCCCAGGGACCTAGGATAAATCAACAACTACTAGAGTAAAGAGGAAAAAAGGGGCGAAAGTATCAATAAAATGACTCCTAATGATATTCTGCTATATTCATAGATCAGTGTCTTATTCAGTCCCCATCAGAGAAGCTTCCCCCAGGCGGAGATAAAACAGATACAGAGACCCACAGCCAGACAGTATGTGGAGAGAGTCTACATGTGATGGCTCCATCAAACCCCTCCCCTTAGAGCTCAGGGAACCATGCAGAAGAGGAGGCGAAAATAGTGTAAGATCCTGAGGAGATAGAGAACAACAGAAGAACAAGGCCCTCTGAACCAACTAGCCAAGTGTAAGAGAATTCACAGAGACTGAAGCAGCAGGCACAGGGCCTACATGGGTCTCTACCAGGTCCTCTGCATATATATTATAGCTTTAAGCTTAGTATTATCATGAGTATCATGAGTGTGAAAACAAATGGGTCTCTGATGCTTGTATCTGTCTTAGGACTCTTGTTGGGTTACCTTATCCAATTTCAATATGATGTTTTTTGCTTTATTTTAATTTACTTTGTCATGCTTGGTTGTTTTGTTATCTCTTAGAAGCCTGCTTCTTCTTCTTCTTCTTCTTCTTCTTCTTCTTTTTTTTTTTTTTTGAGACAGGGTTTCTCTGAGTCACAGTCCTGTATCTCCTAGAACTGGAATTGTAGACCAGGCCAGCCTTGAACTCACAGAGATCTGCCTATTTCTGCCACCCAAGTGCTGGGACTAAAGCTGTGTATCACCACACCCCACTCCAAGTCTGTTCTTTTCTAATGAAAGAAAGAAAGAAAGAAAGAAAGAAAGAAAGGAAGGAAGAAAGAAAGGAAGAAGAAAGGAAGAAAGAGGATATGGAGGGGAGAATAAATGTGGAGAATTGGAATAGTACTGGGAGGGGAAAGTGTAATCAGGATATCTTGTATGAGAAAAAATCTATTTCAATGAAAGGAAAAAAATGAAAAAAAAAAAAGATATGAGTGGAAATGTTATATGCTACAGAATTTCTGAATGCACCTTGGAACCAAAGTGAAGGGTGCATGACACCACTAAAATGGAAAACGGAAAGAAAACAACAAATATCAAGAAAAAGTTCTTTTCTACTACCAAACGTTCCCTACTCTCCTGTTGTCTCCAAGGCAGCTTAACAGAGTTTACAACCTATAAAGTAGGTACATACAAGGGATGAGTTATACACACTCTAGAAGCAAAATGTTCTCACCCACAAAGACCAGGTTGTTGTAGTTCTCCAACATCACATCAATGTACAAAGCCCTCTGAGCAGTGTCCAGGCAATCCCATTCTCCTGGGAGAAGTCCACAGTCACATCCCTGAATGTCAACATACCCTGAAATGAAAATTTACAGTTTGACCATGTGGTACCAGACAGAGTGCTTTTCCTGGATATAAGGAGATTTAAGGAAATCAGAGATTTGGATGAGCAAAGGCAATCACTCAAAAAGATGATTTCTAATATAGTCACATTCTACAGTGGGTTATCTAACTCTGTGAAAACAGAATACTACAATATTCTCACAAGCAATATACATGAAACAATACACATTTAAGGTCTGGACAAGGTCATCCATCTGTTCTGGAAGCTGTGTTTATACCACACAGGATCACAGCATACATGTGTCAGAAGGAAAATTCATGATGAGGAAATGTGACTTTAAATGCTGTACCTGTAGAATATGCTAAATACGGACACTGAATCAATCCTGTCTGTACTTGGGCCTTACATGACTGCTGTGGGATGATCTGTATGTCAAATTACTCTGATTGGTCAATAAATAAAACACTGATTGGCCAGTGGCCAGGCAGGAAGTATAGGCAGGACTAACAGAGATGAGAACAGAGAAAACAGGAAGGTGGAAGGAGACACTGCCAGCTGCCGTCATGACAAGCAGCATGTGAAGATGCCGATAAGCCATGAGCCACGTGGCAAGGTATAGATTTATAGAAATGGGTTAATTTAGGCTATAAGAACAGTTAGCAAGAAGCCTGCCACAGCCATACAGTTTGTAAGCAATATAAGTCTCTGTGTTTACTTGGTTGAGTCTGAGCGGCTATGGGACTGGAGAGTGACAGAGATTTGTCCTGACTGTGGGCAAGGCAGGAAAACTCTAGCTACACATGACTGTATTCTAACAGGTTTCACTGGGATGTTTAAACTCTAGGTCCAATGTTACACCATTACAGAGAGAAGGGGTAGATATGGAAGGCAGTATTCATGACTGACCTTATAGGCCAAGAGTTGGTTTTTTTTCTCCACAATAAGAAAGAGTGTAGCAACACTTCAAACTGGCTATTATAACATTAATATATAAAATCATGTAGTTTATGAATTAATTTTATAAGAATATTTGAGCTACTACCAAGCAGATGTAAAATCTGCATCAGTCATGTTTGATATAATCTAAAATTGTCCTAACAATGTGCATAAGGCAACTTAGACAAATAACAATTTCAGAAGTTTAGAAGAAAATTTCACCACCAAAAAGCTATAAAAATTGAGGGAAGTCCAAAAACACATTAAATAATATTTAAGCTACAACTAAGTATATACACATAAGTGAAGTAACTTTGGTGTATTCAGGAATGACACAGATTTCCTGTGAGTAAATGAATATATCACTTTCAGTGCTTTGCAAATACAATATAGTACAGAAAAATGGCTTAGGATAAAATCTGAGCTATTTTGTATGAATTTGTAGTCCTCAATGTGTTCCTTTTTAGTACTTATGCTGTATTGTCTAATAGATTTTAGGTTAGTAGTATTTATGATAATTCCTTTATCTCTGGAAATGCAAAGTGGTAACATATTTTGTCTGACCCATGAGTCAGGGATAGAAATGTAAACCTGCGGGTCAGAGCCTATTCCCCAAATTTCTACTTTAAAATACTGCAGCTTCAGGGTAGGGGAGTAGAGCCATGACTCTCAAGAACTGACTAGAGGAAGGCAAGCATGAGGAATGTTCTTTCTGTATTAAATGTGATGACTTATGCTCATCAATCAATCAATCAATCCCCCAAGACACTTTTACTGATGCATTCCACATAATGCTACATAATGAGTCACAGAGAGAAAGGGCTGCACAGTGTGAGCCTGTTTAGAGCAAAAAGAAAAAGAGAAATAAAAAATACCGATCTCTCTACTTTGGGAAGTTACCACTGAGCTTCCTAACCAAGTGAGGATATGAGCAGCATTCTTCTGAAAGAAACAGATATCACGTGTCAACAAACACATGGACACATCATCACTACTGTGATGTTAAACAGCAAAGAGAAATACAAGCAGACTACTGCAATCTGAATCTCCACTCAAGAGCATTGATTTCATGGTAGGATCAAGCCACATGTCCTGCCGCGTTCTGCACACTTAGTACTAAGAACTAAGAAATACATCTCTTTAGTTTTATACATTTCTAAGATGTTATGGAAACTAGCCCATGTGTTCAATTAGCATTTTTATTACCATTATTCAAGGAAATGGTACAGATCCCAGAAGCAGGGCCTGTATGGCAGATGAACCATACACAGAATCATATATATTGATATAGTACATTCACTGTAGCAATGGGGCACCAACATGTGTTTGTAGTTCATGTGTCACAATAGAAATATTTTCAAAGTTATAGATCGTAAGTCCATGTGGAGTATTTGCCCTCAAAAATAGAGAAAAATGGCAGTACAGTAGAATTATGAAAAGTAGTAGAAGATATGTGGAATTATGGATTGTATTGTATAGCTGCAATCATAAAGACAGTCTAATATGGTCATAAAATAGACAGAAGAATAACAGAATAGGATAGAAATCCCAGAGAAAAAAACAGAAAGCTATGCCTACTTAACATTTAATAAAGGCAGCAAAAAGAGATTATAAAAATACGGTCTTTTAAACAAATGGTGTTGGCAAAACTGGATCCAGTAGGAGAATGAAATTAGATTCTTACCTTTCATGTTGTACAAAAGTCCACTAAAAAAATGGATCAGAAACCTTAATTAAACTAGAAACACAGAAACCTAGAAAACATAGGCAATATTCATGAGGATCCTGGAATGGACAAGGACCTCTGGATTAGAAAGAACACCAACAGCACAGGAAATAAGCCCAAGTACTAACAGATGGTGCTACATGAAAGTAGGAGTTTCTGTTTATCAAAGGAAACAGTCAGCAGAGCACACAGACACCCCACAGAATGGGAGAGTCTGTATCAGCAGCACTTTGGGTACGGGCTCATACCTAGAATTTACCAAGAATTACAGAAATTAAATACCAAAGAAATAGGAATACCAATCAACAAATGGGAAAATGAACTGAATAGGAACTTTTCAAAGACAGAAACACAAATGGCTGATAGATACTGCAAAAAGTGTACAAAATCACTAAAATGCCATCATGAAAATGCAAACTAAAATGACTTTGAAACACTGCCTTAAGTGAGGCAGGATAGCTGTCATCAACCAACGTGACAACAAATGTTCGTTAGGATGTCATGACAAAGCATCCCTCACTAACTCTTGGTGTGTGGGTGTGTGTGAGGGTTGTGGTACAAATTAATGCAGCCATTGTATAAATCAGCATGGAGATTATTCAAAAAAAATTAAAGATGGAATTAATGTATAACTCAGCTATTTCAGTTCTGGGCATATACCCAGAACTCCACACCCCACTATAAATCTGTTTACTGCTGCTTTATTCACCTTACGAAAGTGTTAGAATCATTCTAACTGTCTATCAACAGATGAACGGATAATGAAAATGGTATACATATAAAATGGAATACTATTCAGTTGAAAAGAAAAATGTAATGAAAATATGCAGGAAAATGGTTGGACTTAGATTGTGTCCAATCTAAGTGTCACAAAAGAAAGAAATCATGTTTTCCCTCATATGCAGAATCTAGCCAATACCTAGTAGATATTTATGGAAATGACATACATGTGGGCAAAGTAGAACATGGAGAAAAGAGATAAGAAAGGTTACATAATAGGGGTTGAGGTAGGACTGAATGCAGGTAATGAACACCAGGTATGAAAAAGGATATAAAGTTAATTGCTTTTAGTTCTAATTCTGTCACTGGTTTTTATCTTCTCTCTCTCTCTCTCTCTCTCTCTCTCTCTTCTTCTCTCTTCGTGGTAGATAAGTTCACAAAAATATATTTGAGAGTGAAAATATAAATTCTCATGTGTGGCTGCAGAGCTTCTGTTCCCAATGACTATTCTAACTGCAAAACAGTATATTGAGTTGTATAGTCTTTGGGTCCAGTTAATTTTAGTGTGTGATTTTTGTGGTTGTTTGTTTGTTTGCAACACTTCTGATAACATATTTTAAAAAAGGATCACAAGCAGAAAATTAGGGCATGCAATATATCAAACTATAATATTTCTATATTATAGAAAAAAGAATGGATATGACCACTGACCTGGGACAGATTAACTGGAGAATCAGCCATTTCTTAATGTTTTTCTTCTTTGTGTTTCTCTTTTACAAACAATGAATAAATGGCTTGCCAGCCTTTCATATTAATGGAGTCAAAAAGAAAAAGCAAAAATTAATATTGATATTAGTCAAAGAACAATGTCAAACCACATGAAAAGACCCAAGCGAAAGAATACGACCAGGAGTCCAGACAATGATCCCAAATCCAAGGAGCATGGAAAGACATTTAAAGCTTAGAGAAAATCACTATCAACCATACTATTACAACTAGAAAAATACTTTATTAAAATTGGTGGAGACAAGTGCATTTCAAGATAGTCTGGAATTAACACAATTGATTTCACTAAAGCAGCACTGCAGATAATCAGAGGCAAAACATACACAGGAAAGTCAGAGAATCATCCATGAGAACATGGGAATTAATAAATATCATGTGCATAGAGAAATACAGGAGAAATGGGAGGTAATCACCAATGGGAAAGAAGCAAACCACTATCTCTCACAGAGAAGGAAGAATGCTATGAATAATCCAACCAGCAGCAACATAAGAAACAAAAGCATAGGGAATAAACACCCTATGAACAAAGTATCTAGCTACTCTAGAAATCAATATGGAGAATCCTCAATTAAATAAACAAATTCTGAAGTTAAATAAATCTAGCACATGATCCAGCTGCTCCATTCCTTGGTATATTCTCAAAGGACTCAACGTCCTACTCCACAGATATTTGCTCATCCAAGTTCATTGCTGCTCTACTCACAATAGCTACAAAAGGGAAACAACCTTAATGTCCTTCAACTGACAAATGGATAGTAAAAATGTGGTACATATATGCTACAGAATACTATTCACCTACAAAAAAAATTGAAATCTTGAGCTTTGCAGTTAAATGGATGGATCATATTTAGAGAGTTACCTCAAGCCCAGAAAGAATGCATGTTCTCTCTCATAGGAAGTTCCTAGCTCCAAATCTTCAGATATGAGTACACAACCTGGAGTAACTACAGTAACAAGAAAAGTAAAAGGAGACCACAGTGGGGTGTGAGGGAGTAACAGAGATGGAGTAAAAGGAACCAGTGATTTGAAGGGGGAAAAAGAAAAAACAGGGAGGGATTCCTTATAGAGAATGGACAGATATAAACACAGAATGAGGGTAAAATAACAGTAAGGATGTCTGAAACAGTCAATGAATCATACTATTATCATCTACCTAAAATGCCTATAATACATATTAGTCTGTATAAGTATATATGTTTAGTGTATAAATGAAAAGTTCTCATGTGGGTAATAATCCTCCTCACAAGAGCATAGATATTCTAACAAAATCACTAAAACCAGATGTAAGAAGCTTGCTGTGGGATAATGCTCTTGTACACTGTAAAGATTTGTTACTCCTATTGGTTTAATAAAACACTGATTGGCCAGCAGCCAGACAAGAAGTGTAGGTGGGGTGACTAGACTAGGAGAAGGCTAGGGAAAGGAAAGGCAGAGACGGAGTCGCCAACCAGATGAAGAGGAAGTGATATAAGAATGCTGGATTGAGAAAAGGTACCAGGCAACGTGGTTAAACACAGACAAGCATTATGGGTTAATTTAAGCATAAGAGCTAATTACTTATAAGTCTGAGCAATAGGTCAAACAGTTTATAATTAATATAAGCCTCTGTGTGTTTATTTGGGACTGAATGGGTGGGAAAGAAACTTCTGCTTACAGAAGCCTGAAATTGTTGGTAATAGCCATCCAAGACATTCCCAACATTATATAGGCTATTGCTGTTGTCCATGTTTGCTTCCTAGGGATAGAAGATGAGTCCCTCTTATTGAAGAAGCCACACACTTCAGACACAAATCCTACAGGACTAGAGTTGTATATGACCTTAAAGCCTTCTCCCTGGGGACTAGCTTTCACAGTACTACAAGGCAACATGCAAGCTTCCAAAGGAGCCAACAAACAGACTTACCTAGCTCTGACACCTGTCCATAACCACAATTCTAGCATGCTGCTCATACATGCTAGCAAAGCACTCATATACATAAAATATAAATACCTAAATGTAAAATGTTATGAAATTCAAGCTATCCCAGTGTGATCCCAGATGACACTGCAGATCCACACAACCAACAGCATCATGGGAGTGGAGGAAGACAGACAAACAGCCTCATGCAATAGAACAGCAGATCCAGAACCTGCCATGTGAATGTTATCATATCAAAACACCATGAACTTATGTTGTAGACTAGACAGCCTCTTCAAACAGTGGTATTAGGAAAAGTATGAACCTAGGTTCAATTATCTTTTACCATACAATGAATCACAGACCTTTATGTATGATCTGAAACCATGAAGCCTGCAGAGCAACACAAAGGGGCAACACTTGATACAAGAGCAGGAACTGACAAATAGTACTGTGTAAAATAAAAAACATCTGTACTGTGTAAAATAAAAAACATCCGCCGGGTGGTGGTGGCGCACGCCTTTAATCCCAGCACTTGGAAGGCAGAGGCAGGTGGATCTCTGTGAGTTCGAGGCCAGCATGGGCTACCAAGTGAGTTCGAGGAAAGGCACAAAGCTACACAGAGAAACCCTGTCTCGGAAAACAAAACAAAAAAAAAAAAAAAAAAAAAAAAAAAAAAAAAAAACAAAAATCCAGGGAAAGGGTAATAATTAAAAGTATGAAGAGACACCCTACATAGCAGATACATTTATTAGCTAGCTATTTATACTACAATAGATAAAAACCTACAATCTATCAAAAGTTACAAAGGAAGCAAATGATAATCCATAAATAAGCAAATGAATTAATAGGCCATGGTCAACAACAGTCAAAATGGCCAGTATGTACATATAAAAAAGCTCTACAGTGTAGGTCATAAGATAATGTAAATTTAATATACAGAGATTCCAATTTTTTCTAGTGTCTACACTCAAGTTCCTAAACAATAACAAATGCATTTCTTTCAGTAATTTCTTGAAATGTAAAAGAATAATATTCCCTAAGCAAATGATATAAACAGACTACAGTATTCAAAAAAGGTGAGAAAACAAACATATTTTCAACTAAAAAATTTCATTTCATGTCTAAAGATACAAAATACTGAGAAAGAAGGAAAGTTTTTTTTTTAAATGCCACAACTATGGATAGCTGTTAAAGATAACTGATGATAGTCATTATAATAGTGACAGAAAAATAAAGACAAAAGTATCAAAATACAAAATAAACAGTATTAGCAAATAACAAAATGGTCCATTAGACAGAAAGTCCTTGATCAACATTAGTGCATGTCATATAAACCAGAATGCAGACATCCACAGCAGACAGAAAACAGGAAAATACATAAAACATGTGGAAACTGTCACATTGCCTCACATTCTTTTCACACACAAGACAACCTAGAAGGTGGTTTGTTTTCTCTAAGACTCCAAGCAATTCCCATTACAATCCTGTTGCATGTTTTATAGAAAGTAATCCTGAAAATACCAAAGAACAGCAAAGAGCCAGAAAATACTAAGGGGATCAAACCTAGAGGTGATCTCAGTGTTCCAATTAGTGCAACGGAAACCACTTGGAATTGTCATGACCACAGAAAACAGGAGATATCCATGGGAAGACAGTGTAGACAGAGTTTAGCAGGCTGTAAATATACTTCCTTATTCTTATCAAAACTCTGTTGGCATTACTTTCAGGAACAGAAACACTAAAAGAGACAGAATGTGCTAGAATACCAAAGCTCCAAAATTCTGAAAACAATAAATAAACTTAATTTTCATCATTTTATAAAATCATTCAATAATGGTATGAAGACATGATTAGTGATGTAAATGAATAAGGACAGCAACACTCACATGCTTAGTTAAATAAAATTTTATTTGCCTTCATTATCAATTCTTCTATGGAAAGTATTCTCACACCTACAATAGGATAACCATGAGACCTTTCTCAGTGGAAGTCTCCAGAATTATTTCCCATGAAACAAAATGTGGCAAAACTGAATTCATGTCCCACTTCCACATTCAATTGAACCCTTGCCATCCCTTCACCAATCCCTCCACCATGCCTGGATCCTTAGCCACTGTCTCCTCCCTCTCCACCTTCCAGGGCTCTTTGCTCTGCTCCACAGGTGAGCAGGTCTGGGTGATCAGTGAGCCCTGAAAGTCCTGGATTTCTAACACAGTACTATGCTCAGTAGTTGAAGAGAGGAATCTACAAATGATTCTCCAGTTGTCATGCAGGGTCAGAATACTGAAAATATTTAGAAAGCATTTTCAGTTAGCGTAACTTGAATGCTACTTCTAATCACAGCTCAGTCAAAACTCAGGGGCTGAAATGGAACTGAATAATCTGAATGACAATTTTATACACAAATGAGTTAGTGAATTTATCATGGATCAAATATGACAGAAATCTTACATTTCTCAAAAGGACATATACTTGCAGAGTAATTTACCAAGAAACCCTGAGGAGGAGCAAGGGAGACTGCAGGCAAACTGTTCTCACCCACAGACACCAGACTGCTCTAATTCTGTAACATCCACTCTCTGTACAAAGCCCTCTGAGCAGGGTCCAGGCATTGGCCCTCCTCCTGGGAGAAGTCCACAGTCACACTGCTGGCTGTCAACAGATCACAAAGTAAAACACAACACTGAGAAAGATTGTGTTGGTGCCTGTCTTTAATCTTAGCAATGGGGAGACAGATGTGGGGTGGAACTCTGTAAGTTCGGGTCCACCCTGGTCTATATCATGAGTTCTGGGCCAGACAGAGCAACACAGTGAGCTCAGGCCTCAAACAAAGCAAATGTAAGCCTAAAAAAGTAAGAGTTTGGCATGCATCCATGAACAGAGTCCTTTTCTTGAACTGAGACAAAAGACTATTGCAGACATTTTTCTGATGTAGATGAGTGATCATATTTATTCAAAAGATGCTTTCTTTATTATCTATCCTATATTAAAATACCTTTTCATTTTTTCCTTCCTTCCCTCTCTTTCCTTCTTGCTTTTTCTCCCCTGAGAAAGGGTTCCTCTGTGTAGCCCTGACTGTCCTTAAACTCACTCTGTAGACCAGGCCAGCAAGGAACTCCAAGATCTACCTGTCTTTGCCTCCAGAGTGCTAGGATTAAGGTGTGTGCCACCACCCCCAACAGGTTTATAATACACCTTCTAACTTTGGAAATACTGTGACCTGACACCTTCAAACAGCAGAGTGTGCTTTCCAAGCTCTAAGCTGCAACATTAAGAACTCAGCACAAGAAGCCACATTTCCTTTTTCTTTTCTTGTCTTCCTTACTTATTTATTTACTTTTTGTTGTTGTTGTTGTTGTTTTGAGACAGGGTCTCACCATGTAGCTATGGGTGTCCTGGAACTCACAATGTACACCAGGCTGGCCCAGAAATCACTGAGATCCACCTGCCTCTGCCTCCTGAGTGCGCCATCGGGTCTGACAAAGGCAGTTTTCAGAATGCTGTATTTACATCACAGAGTGCTTATGTCTCAGTTGGAAAGTTAATTGTGGATAAAAAGTTTACTTTTAAATGTTAAATGTTTACAACCGTATCTGTGGAACTCTCAAAAGTATATCTTCGAATTCAATTCAATCTGCAGGCATTCCTGTAAGTTAACAGGCCAGGGGAAAATCACTCTGCTCATGTCCTGCCCCAGAACTCTGAGATTGGTGCAAGCAAGCGTCTGGGAAGTGGAAGGCAGAGACAGAGGGAGCTGCTGCCTTCCAAAGCCATGAAAAACATGATGTAAGACACCTATAAGCCACAAGCCACATGGCAAGGTATAGATTTATAGAAATGGATTAATTTAAGATATAAAAACTAAATAACAAAAAAGCCTGCCACAGCCATACAGTTTATAAGTAATATAAGTCTCTGTATGTTTGATTGGGTCCGAGCAGCTGCAGGACGGGTGGGTAAGAGAAATCTGTCCTGACCGTGGGCCAGGCAGGACCAGGAAAACTTCAGCTCCACAAGTGTTACAGTAAAGATGGGAAAGGGGTTACCTGTTGGAAGCCTTACAGCTCTGAAGGGAAAGGTAGCCTGGCAGCTGGGAGCCAAGGAATACCACAAAGTCAAACTGAAAAACAAAACTCACAGAAGAGATTTATTGGGAGGGCAAAACACAGCCTCTGTGCTGAGGAGAATCACCAAAGAACTGAGCTTGATATATTTCTTGGGGGGTGGGGGGAAGGGACCTCAGAACTTTGTGGCATGTGCAGGGATTGCTGGGCTTTTGTGGCTAGATATTAGGCCTCCCTGCCTCATAAGGCGGGGCCTCGCCACACTCCAATCTCAAGGGCTAGAAATGTCAGTCAATACCCTTAAAGAATTCTAGGGGATGGGAGGTGGGGCAGGGACTAGCCACTCCTTTGTCTCAAGGGGCTTGCAGTCTGGAAATCAAGCCCTATGACTAAGTGTTCATAGGCATAACATTTCAGCATAAAGCAATACTTCAGGCCCCACTGTACTTTTCCACCATCTCACTGCACATGATCCAAAGACAGTACAAAAGTCCGACCCTCCACCAAGCTCTTCCCTTTCAGAGTAGCCACCATTCTGTGCTTTTCCCAATAAATCTCTTGCATGAGGTTTGTTGCACGGTGTGCCTTAGTTGTATTCCTTCACATCTGACTGCAAAAAATGCCCTTGCTCTCTCTCTCAAAAAAAAAAAAAAAAAAAAAAAAGTCTTACACTTCCTCTCATGACTTATATTTAAAAGCTCTCCCGGGATGCTACATCGCCACGTATAACACAGAAGTTAGCAGGGGTGATATAAATTTCAAGACTTTTGTCCTTATCATAACAAAGAAAAATCTCTTGCAAATATCTAATAAATAGATTCAAATGTGTTCTACTAGAGTATTCTTATAAGAATATTTTGGCAACCAGAAAAATCGATGAAAAAGAATCAGGATTAGTCCAGTTCATATGATCTAAAATTTAACGACAAGGAAAAGACATTCACAGCAGAACTTCAGAGGATTTCCTTATGAACAGCAGAGAAACTGCTCGCACCCCGGTCCCTCCCCTCCCGTGTCCCAGCCCCGCAGCTCCTCTGACCTGGGAGGTTCCAGGGCCGCCGGGCTGCGGTTCCCGCCACTGCGCTGCTGACTGGTGACTTTCCCAGGCCGCCCCGCGCGGCCACTGCGGCTCCGGGGAGATTTCGCGTCCCCGCGACACCCCGCCGTGTCCGCACCCAGGTCTGCACCACGCGGTTCCCCACCGTGCAGTACCTGGTGCAACGACAGAGAATGGGCACTTGTTTTGATTCCTCAGCCCAACTAACCGGGCCTCAGTGAGAGGACTTCCCAGCTTCCGTTACGTCACTCCGTTGACCCCTCCCACTCACGTCCTTCCTCTACACCTTACCAATGGCCAACAATCTCCTCCAAAGGCTGTTTCCGGTTGTGTGTCCCCGCCTCTGTGAGCCCGGTCCCTCCCACTCTGTCTCAGGCTGCCTTTCACACAGCTCCAGCTGTCAGGCTGCCCTGCACCCGCTCTGCACAGCCTCCCCACATGCTCGCTGCCAGCCTGGACCAGAACTGGATCTAGGAGGACGCTGCACCCCGGTGTCTGACCCCACAGTGAGTTCTGAACCCTTCAGATAAAAGACAGGCAGGCTAACCTCGGGTTGACTACCAGCCTCCCTGGCTACATACTTACTCAAACGATTAACACTCTAAATTCAGATGCCAGCGTCTCAGCGCTAACACAGACATGACAAGGCAAGGCCAAATACTGCAATTTCGACTTGGGGAGAGACATTTCAGGAACTTGGATGTTTAAAACAAATAGATGTCTCCAAAGTCAGTGGTTAGGCTAACAACAGCCCAGGACTGAATTCATCCCGCGAGGTACTACTTTCATCACCGATGGTGGTTTTGTATTTTTCTAACTCAGAAACAAGTTCGTCTTCTGTGACTCATGCTAAAGGTATTTTGAGATAAAACGAAGAAAAATTCTTAGAAAAAAATGCACTGGTGAATGCAGAGACTCTTGTCCCAGATGCAGAAAATAAGGTATATGTCCCAACCCTAAAAACGTTAGTTACACCATCCATCTATGGCTCTGGTAACACTGAGGATGAGGAAGAGGAAAGGAAATAAGAAGGGAAAGAGGAGGAAGGGCTAAGACACGCTGTTCTCCAGATTCCATACAGATACTATAATCAGTAACCAACAACAACTATACTAACCTGAGGTGGCCAAACACAAGGCAACAATTGATGTAGGAAAGGCTCCACTCATGAGCTCTTAAATGTTTGCTATAGGTAGACTTCTTGGTTGTTGTTTTGAGACAGGGGTTCTCTGTGTAGTCCTGGCTGTCCTGGAACAGGCTCTGTAGACCAGACTGGCCTTGAACTCAGAGATCAGCCTGCCTCTGCCTCATGAGTTCTGGGATTAAAGGCATGAATCCCCACTGCCCAGCTATGGATACATTTAAAGAGAAGAATCACTGCCTTTAGCTATAGTCCTCTGCTGAGCCCACCAGGTTCCAACACATAGCTCCAAACCCACAGTCTCACATGTGGCCCTGGTTAATCTCAGTGGCTCCCAAAGCAAAATGAATGGACATGAACACAACAGAGATTTGTTGGAAATGTGGACCGGGATAGGAGATAGGTAGAAAGTGAAAATGACAATATTTGAAGCACACATGTGTGAATATACTCGTGTGTGTGTGTGTGTGTGTGTGTGTGTGTGTGTGTGTGTGTGGAGAGAGAGAGAGAGAGAGAGAGAGAGAGAGAGAGAGAGAGAGAGAGAGAGAGAGAGCGCTAATAACAACACACTTCTTAAATGGCCATAAAAATATGTAATTTCTTTTTGGTTGTATTATCTGTTTTAATATCAGGAAATACCGAGTCAGGAAATCATCGGGTTTTTTGTTTTTGTTTTTTTGTCAAGAAGTATTTTAAGTGGCTTTGCTGTTAGTTCTTTGAAGTTCTGATAGAATACTGTCAGTCTAGTCATGGGGTTGTTTGGGAGGGCATTTTATTACTGCTTCAGTCTCATTGCTAATTGTAGTTCTGTTTACATTATTATTTCTTGTTTTAGATTGGTATGTTACATGCACTTTTAAACTTGTTTATTCCTATTAGAGTTTATAATTTAGTGGAATGGAAATCTTTAATGTTAATAGACAAAAGATACGCTTGTTCACTTTTGACTATCAAATGTTTTGTCAAGTTACCTTGGGTAATTGTCAAGACATGATAACAAAAAGTGATGTAGACGGGCGGTAGTGGCGCCTGCCTTTAATCCCAGCACTCAGGAGGCAGAGCCAGGTAGATCTCTGTGAGTTCAAGGCCAGCCTGGTCTACAGTACGAGTTCCAGGACAGGCACCAAAACTACATGGAGAAACCTTGTCTCGAAAAAGAAAAAAATGATGTATAGTTGGGCAAGGTCATGCAAGCCTATAAATCCAGCAGTCAGGAGGCAGGGGCAAGAAGTCTGAGCTCATTGAAATCTCAGTTGACCCGAGTTTTATTGGGGTGACTTACAAGAGTGGTGGTGAGGGGTTATTTATAGAATCATCAAGGACTCAATGACAGCTGCAGGACCCTGTGAGGGTGATGGCTAATGAAGCTGGAAACCTGGGGATCACTGCACAGCTTGCAGGCAGCTCAAGGGAGGTTGGAAGTGTATCTTTCAAGCTACTCACCACCTCCTCCAGGCAGCTTGTCTTGTCTTGTCTGGACCAGGCAGCTTGCCTGGTCTTTGCTTCATGGCTGAAGGTCAACTCAAATGAGATGTCCATGAAAAAGCTACATGGAACCTATCAATTTGCAACACAAAAAGTGTAAGAGTATAGTAGGACACAGGTGCTATAAAAGAATGGAGCTCTGGATAATATGTGCTAAATGTTTAACTGGGTAGGTGGTAGGAAGAAAGGTGAAAGAATGGGTGGGTTAACCAAAAGTAAGGATGTATGAAGAAGCTTTATGAAATCCTACTATCTTACAAGTTAGTGGTAAATACGATTTTAAAACTTTGAACAGAGGTTTCCCACATGGGCAAATAATGCTGCTCCCAGTCACAGGGATATTAAATGGAACTCTCTGTACCAAGTACTGGTTATCTGCCTAGGTAAGGGAGGCTCCAGGGTAATCCCAAATAAAACAGGTCACTGCTAGTGCTCTTACTTGGCCACCATAAGTACATGGTGTTGCTGAAGACACCATATACTTTGGTTACAAGATGGAGACCAATCTTGAACTTACCAGGGAACTCTCCCTGCTGGCTGGGTTTCGTAGCACTGCAAGGTCCTGTGCAGGGTCCTGGCAGAGAAAAGATGTCAATGATCTAACCCATCACCGGACCCTGCATCCGACAATACCAACGTATTAGGGAAAATGTGTGCACTGGTGCAACACTGTCACAACTGCTTAAGGGCATAACCAACCAATCCCTTGACTGAATTTGAGGCTTGCTCCGTAGAGGGGTCATGCCTTGAACTATAAAAACAAGGCAAAAAAAAAAAAAAAAAGTATAGCTTGGGGAGTATAGGCCAAGGGCAGAACGACTGATGTTTTGTTAATGATCATGGTTGTCAATCTGCCATCTAGATATTCATGTTTATACTTACTAATTTATACTACTCTCAACCTTGGTGAAAGAAGCCTCCTTTTCATTTGGTAAAAAGACTCCTAACTGTTTAGAAAGTAGTAAGAACAGGCAACTGTTCTTACTGTTCATGGCCAAGGGTGGGGGGTATCCCATGAGTCTCCTTTCAGTCCACGAGCATCTACTAGCTGTTAAAGGCAGCTATATTGTTTGATCAGAGTGAATACTTAGCCATTTTCTTTAGTACTTCAAAATGAATTTCTGTATGCCCTTTGGGGTGGGTGTCTTTGTAGTTTTATTTATTGAGATGGGGTGGCCTCAACCTCACAGAGATCAGTCTGCCTTTGCTTCCAGTGTCCTGAGATTAAAGACATGCACCACAACCTGAGCCATTGGGGTTTTGTAAGCTATATATAAACATGCCCATGTTATCACATTCACAGCCTGTCTCTTTACAGTTTCTCACTTTCTTGCTATTAGTAAGAGTAACAGGGTCCCAACCTTAGTAGGCCCCTAGACCTTAACACAACTGACTCCATTTTGGAAGAGCCATTCAGGATGTAAAACTCAGCGCATAGACACCATCACCTGCCAGAAACTAAAACAAAGACCTAATCCATCAAAGTTCTTATAGTTCTGCAAAAGTCTCAAAATTATACTAATCTTGCCTTTTAGCTTCTATAGCTCTGCTTCTGGCTAACTGTTCTTGTTAAATCAAGTGTGTCAACCCAGAACATGTTTTTTTGTGCTTAAAAGGCTAGGTGCTATACTGGGATCTCCAAACACCCAGTGTAGTCACTGGTAGACTTCCTATTGGCTTAAACCCATCTCTGAGCAGTCTCCTCTCGAAAACACCTACAACAGTAAGATTTGACTCCTGTAGGAAGATTTTGAAAGTCAACAACAGTTTAGATTTTATAAGAGCATTTTCTTGTGTTTTCTTTCATGGTGAATTTGCATTTATGTGGGCAATTTCAGCACTAGAGAAAGGATTTATCAAATTGAATTTCACACATGGGGATTGCACAGGGTATAACTTTATATGGTTTCTCAGAACTATGAATTTTTCAATGTACAACAAATTTAAAGGGCTTCATCACATTTTTTATGTTACTACATTTTGTCCTCATTACATTTTTTTTTGTTGTTGTTGTTGTTTCAACAGTGTTTATGTAGTCCCGGCTGTCTGGAAACTCACTCTGTAGACCAGGATGGCCTGACTCACAGAGATCTTCCTGAGTTTGCCTTCTGAGGGCTGGGATTAAAGGTTCTCACTACCATACCCACCATTATTATGAGTTTTTAGATTTTGAACAAGATAAATGTTTTTATTACAGCTTTTCTGAGGGCTGGAGATATGGCTTAGTTAGGTGCACTGGCTACTCTTCTAGAAGACTGGGTTCAATTCCAAACACACATACCAGCTCATAATTTTTTGTTAATCCAGCTTTAGGGGATTTGATGACCTCTTCTGGCCTCTCTAGGTACCAGAAATACATGTAGTGCACAGAAATACTTACATATAATGTAACCATGCACCAAAACAAACAAAAAACCTTTTCCTGCAGAATTTTATTTTCTTATAAACCCTGTGAAATCTCTTAAGATTTATACCTTCATTAAAGACATTCACAAGTTTTGCATCTTTATGTTTCTATTATTGTGACTTCTGAGTAGACAATTCCAGATAAAGCTATGTCACATTATTTGCAATGGTACTTTTTTCTCCAGTTTTAATTTTCTGATGTTTTCTAAGTTTCAAAATCTGAATAAAGGACAGGTCACATTATTTGCACTCGTAAGTTCTCTATCCAGTATGAATTTTCTGATGTATTCTAAGATGTGAGTTACGGGGAAAGGATTTGTCACATTCTATGCATTTGTAAGGTCTCTCTCCAGTATGAATTTTCTGATGTTGTCTAAGAGTAGAGCACTCAGTAAAAGATTTGTCACACTCTCTACATGTGTAAGGTCTCTCTCCGGTATGAATTCTCTGATGTGTTCTAAGATGCGAGTCCTGGGTAAAGGATTTGTCACATTGCATACATTTGTAAGGTTTCTCTCCAGTATGCATTTTCTGATGGCGTTTAAGTGCTGACAACTGAAGAAATGACTTTTCACATTCTCTGCATCTGTAAGGTCTCTCTCCAGTATGAATTCTCTGATGTATTCTAAGATATGAGTCCTGGGTAAAGGACTTGTCACACTTCAAACATTTGTAAAGTTTCTCTCCAGTATGAATTTTCTGATGCGTTCTCAGATTTGAGGTCACAGAAAAGGATTTGTCACATATCTCACATCTGTAAGGTTTCTCCCCCGTATGGATTTTATGATGCCGTTGAAGAGTTGAGTTCAATGTAAAGGATTTACCACATACCTCACATTTATAAGGCTTCTCACCAGTATGGATTCTGTAATGCCTTTTAAGATGTGATAAGTCAAGAAAGGATTTACCACATTCTTTGCATTCATACAATTCCTCTAGAGAATGAGTTTTCTGATGTCTTCTAAATGATGAATAGTGAATAAAAGAACTGTCACAATCATTGCATTTGTAAGGCTTCTCTCCAGTATGGAGTCTGTAATGTCTTCTTAAGTGTGAAAGCCAATGAAAGACTTTGCCACATTCTTGACACCTATAATGTTTCTCAGCAGTATGGATTTTCTGATGTCTCCTGAAGTTAGAATAGTGAGAAAAGGATTTGTCACATTCCTTACATTTGTAAGGCTTCTCTCCTGTATGCATGTTCTGATGGCTTTTAAGTGCTGAGGACTGATGAAAGGACTTTCCACATTCTCTGCATTTGTATGGTTTCTCCCCAGTATGAAGTCTTTGATGTGTTTTCAGACTTGAGGACTGTGTAAAGGATTTGTCACAAACGGTGCACTTGTAGGGTTTCTTTCCAGTATGAATTCTCTGGTGCTTTGTAAGAGTTGACTTTACAGTGAAGCATTTGTCACATTCCTTACATTTGTAAGGCTTCTCTCCAGTATGAATTCTTTGATGTACAGTGAGGCTTAAGGCAGTACTGAAGTATTTCCCACATTTCCCACATTGGTGTGGTTTCTCTCCAATGTAGAATTTTTGTTGCAAACAACTGTATGTAGAGTCAAAATAGTCATTATATTCTCCCTGCTTGTGCTCTTTTTTTGCAGTGTAGAGTCTCTGATCTTGAGTAAGGTTGGAACACAAATTTAAAGATTTCTCATGGTCTTTAGATTTGTAAGACTCTTCTCCAGTGTGCATGCTTTCATGTCTGTCTGGGTTTGTTAAGTCAATAGAGGCATCCCTGTGATTACTGCATCTGTAGTTATTAGCATTTTCTAGTAGTTTCACTTGTTCTATAAAGTGCACTTGTAGAGGGTCATGAAGCACTTTGCCAAGCTCATTACACTGACAAGACTCCTTTTCAGTCTTCACATGTTGATGGACAGGATCACATATGCAATAGTTCTCTGAAAATGAGTACAGTTCAGGTTAATAGGGCTTGTACCAAGATTAAACATTTGCTAAATGACTGTCTCCCTAAATTCTCTCTTAAGGTAAGTCAACCAGCAACTATTTAGAATAGAAGTCCCAGGAGTTCACTTTTTTTTTCACTCTAATTTATGGACTCTCAGAAAAAACAAAAACACCAACACCAACACCAACAACAAAAAAAACAGTGATAGCCTTCAAGGAAGTTGAAGCCGATAATAGAGGAATCAGTAATTAGCTTGGGGATGGAGGTTACTGACTGTTTAAATGTAGAGTATATATCTCTGCTTTCAAATATTTTTTTCTCAAATATTGATGAAGAAGAGTTTAATCTAATCCCAGGTTCACAGTGTTTACTTACTAATGTACAGCAATGAAGATTATAGTTCAGAATACCCAATTCCTTTTAAGATTAAGGGCTTATTGAAAGGCATCAAAGGGTTTATATATATATTTTTTTCCTAAATAACACATTAGATTTTTCAAAAGTAAAAGATACAAAGCAAGTATTTTGCCAGACATCAGAGGCTCAAAATCAAAGGTTCTCAACCTGTGGGTCATGACTATCTGAAAATACATTATTTCCAATGGTCTTAGGAACTGAAGCATTGTTTAGTAACAAAGTTACAGTCAAGAATTAGCAACAAAAATAATTTTATGGTTGGGAGTCACCAAAACATGAGGAACTCTATTAAAGGGTTGTAACATCACCAGGGTAGAGAACTGCTGCTCTAGACCATTTGAAGCAGGGCTATCATGGGAAGCTAGTACTTATTTCTATCTACCATCAGCATACATGCAAGGAGGCAATTACAGAATAATACTACTTCATTTACTCCTGTTAGTATTAGAGTTTTGTAAAATAATTCCAATCTGATATCAGCATAGTCAAATGCAATTGCATTTTGTACTAGTATTAAGTCACCATAATCCAGGTGCAATAAGACACATGTTCCAACAATTACAACAGGAAGGAGGCATCCCTGAGCTAGGATACTATACTAAGTTCAATTATCAGAAATCCTTTCAAGTGGAATTGAGTATAGCAAAAGCATTCTCAGCTCTTTCTTACTGTTTCACTTGAAGATATCACTGTTGTTCCATGGGTACTCTCTCCTCTCCATGTTCTAGAACAATCTCATTTGCCCCAAATAGCTGACCAGGTCTACTCTGCATACAATTATCCATGTATTCTATGAAGCTGTTCATGATGCATGCTAGAATTTTTAGAAATAATACAAACATCTAACACATTACTGTGATTAGTACATGAAGAGATCACAATGTAAAGGAATCTAGGAATAATTTCCTATTGCTATTTCCTGTCAGAATCTTCAGCATATTTAGGGAGAATTTTCAATTTGCATATCTTGAATTTTTCTTACAACTAAAGCAATGTCAAGTACAATGACAGACATGCAGCTTTAAGATATGAGTGGAAATATTATATGACCCTGAGTTTCTGAATACATCATGGACCCTAAATGAAGGGTATATGACACCTGAATAGATAGAAAAAAACAAATACCAAGAAAAAGTTCTTTGGTACTACCAAGCATTCCCTAGTCTGCTGTTTCCAAGACAGCATAACACAGAGTTCATAACCTATAAAACCAGTACATAGAAAGCCTGAGTTAGGAATTCTGCAAGCAAAGTGTACTCACCCACATAGACCAGGTTGCTGTAATTTTCCAACATCACATCAATGTACAAAGTCCTCTGAGCAGAGTCCAGGCATTCCCACTCCTCCTGGGAGAAGTCCACAGCTACATCCCAGAAGGTCAACAGACCCTGAAACACAAAGTACAATTTGTGTTTTTACCAGATAGAGTGCTTTCCTGCACATAAGGAGACTTAAGGAAATCAGGGAGGTAGATGAGCAAAGACAATTACTCAAAAAGATGATTTCTAATATAGTCACATTCTATAATGGGTTTTCTAACTGTGAAAACAAGATGACATACTAGTCTCACAGTGGAAATATTTTTAAAATTACAGGTCATTAGTGTATGTGGGGATATTTGCCCCCGCTCCAACCCCAAAATCTATGGAGAGCAGAATAGAGGTAAGTGCTACAAGACATATGGAATTATAGAATTCCATTGTATAGCTGTATTCTATTATATAGCTATAGTCATAATGATCCTCTAGTATGGGAATAAACACAGACAGAAGGATAACAGAATATGATAGAGAACCCAGGAAGAAAACCATTAATCTATCCAACTTAATATTTGACAAAGAAGAAAAGATACATTAGAATAATATGGACTTTTCAACAAATGGTGCTGGCAAAACTAGATCCAGCAAGAAAATGAATTAGATTCTTAATCTTTCACATTGTACAAAAATCCATTCAAAAACCTAATTTAAAATGAGATGCAGGGGCTGGAGAGATGGCTCAGCGGTTAAGAGCCCTGGCTGCTCTTCCAGGGGTTCTGACTTCAACTGCCAGCAACCACATGGTGGCTCACAACCGTCTGGTGCCCTCTTCTGGCCTGCAGGGACACATGCAGGTAGAATACTGTATATATAACAAACAAATAAATCTTTAAAAAAACGAAAACAAACCAGACACACAGAAATCTCGAACACAGTGAATACCAATCAGTATACTGGGAGGGACAAGACTTTTCTGAATAGAAAGAACACCAACAGTGCAGGAACTAACCCAAGATCAACAGATGGGACTACATGAAAATAAAGAGTTTCTGTTTAGCAAAAGAAACAGTCAGCAGAGCACACAGACATTCCTCAGAATGGGAGAGACTCTCTACCAGCAACACTTTGGATAGGGGCTCATATATAGAATTTACCAAGAATTAGAGAAATTAAATAACATGAAAATGAAACTGCCAATCAACAAATGGGAAAACGAACTGAATAGACACTTTTCAAAGACAGAAACACAAATGACCCCAGGAACCCTAAACTGCCAACAGAGAAATGAGAACAAAAATTACTTTGAAGTACTGCTTCACTCCAGGCAGAACAACTGTCATCAACTAATCTAACAACAAATGTTAGAGAAGATGAGGAAAGTGTCAATGAACTGAATACCAAGCCCAAACCCAATGAGAGAATGAACACATGAACACCAGATGGTAAAGCCCAGGAAAGTGACACTTCTGCTCTGGAGAGAAATGCACTCCATCTGCAGAGAACATCCGTGTTTTATATAAATTTTGTTGCTGAGCAAGCAAGAGCAAGGAGGCAGATAACAAGGGCCAAAGAAAAGCAGGTAGATTGAGCTATACCACAAAACTGTTTAAAAATTTGAAATAACAGACATGGTTCCAGCTGTGACACAGTTTGAGCAACTTCATATGTTAGTATGTTATCCCCTTCTTGTGTGAGCCAGTCTGAAGGACTTTAGATACTGTATCTTTCCTGTGAGAGCACCCTCTTTAAATACATTGAACCTAGGTAAAGAACAATTTAACCCTTGAGTTGATTTCCTTACTTTTAGAGAAGACATTTTTCTCCTCTGTCACATCAATCTTCACTCTCCTCGAAGTATTCAAACCCTTGACTCTTCAAGTTTCATATTGGGCTTTAAGAACCATTAATTTTAACAGTATTTATTCTCTGTTTCTTGAGGCTGGCAAGATGGTTGAGAATACATGGGCCAAAGTTTAGAGCAAGTAGTAACAGTAAAAGGGGACCTGCAACTGCTGTAACCAGTGTTGTTAGCCATGGGGACCCGGAGAAATGGGATTCAAACCAGCTACAGGAAGCCTGTCTTGCTTCTTCCTTCTGTCTTTTTCTTTGTTTGAACAGAGTGAGGCTGTCTTTACACCAGAATGATTAGCATATAAACAACATTGTTTCCCTGAAGCCATACATAAGCCTCCCTGCTGGAGGCATAATAAATCCAGGCCTGTCCTGTTTTGGAGAAGCACCCGTGCTAGGGAATCAAGGTAGTCAGTCACATGAGAGACAGACTTTTCCAGTCTGGACATGTCTCGGTCTATCAGTCTCCCTAGCTCCTTATAATTTTGGTTTTCCTTTCTAAGAGCTGCAGTTCCCAGGGCTGTCAATTTAGCTATCTCAACCCCACTAAGGCTGAGATAAGAATAGCTGGTAGGGCTCTTGGGTATTTCCCTCTGGAGAAGATATGGTCTAGACCTCCCTCTCCTAAGTAGTAGACCTGGGGCAGTAAGTCCACAAGGATGACTAGGTTGATACATGGTTTCAACCCTGTTGTACATGCAAACCAGAACCCATGGGAAGGGACCATGAAGTTAAACATATGTCCTGTATCTGAACTAGAAACTGGGATGCTCGAATTATAAAATCTCCCATATGCCGAGCTGTTGGGGCTATAATATTCTGAATGAAAACAGGTACTTTTTCCTTTGAGTTCTACTTGTATTAAAGAGGGAGACCCTTTGGCCCATGGGCACTGTTGGGGTTTCAGCTCATCAACAGTGATTTTTCTGATATCAGAAGGCTGGTTTCCCTGAGAAGAAAGTGTGGCTATGCCTAACATAGTATGGGGGCCGAGGCTTAATGCAAAGCTAGCAGTCAGCAGTAGCATTAGGGTTAGGAACTTAGGAACTTGAAGGTTCTGTCAAGAATCTCAAGATGTAGCTTTCTTTAGGGGACATCTTAACAGGTAGATTGGCACAGTGGGAGGTGGCCAGTCCTCTGCTGGGTGAGGGCACCCAAGATGGATTATTGGCCTGATAACCTTACTTGTGACTACTGACAATTTTGGTTGCTTGGGCTGAGAGCACTGAAGAGTAAACTCAGTGTCAGGGTCCGGTCCTAAAACATATAGCCAGAGGCCCCATGTTTACTCTGACTCCTATCTTTGGTCGACAATAATGTCAAGACACTTTTTCCTGAAGATGACGGTATGCATTATTGTAAGTAATAGTCTTCATCTTTGGGTTTAACCCAGGAAGCCAGTGTCTCATATCACCATCCCCACACAATCTCATACCCTCCACCTCATAAGGGGGTGTTCTATCTGAGAAACAAGGGTAAACTAGCATACCTCTTTAATTTTTCATAATTAGCCAAGTGTTGCAACCCTCTGGCGTGTGCATAATCTTCCACTAGGTCACAGAGATTTATAGTCAGAGACAGAGTCAGGTAAGGGGAGATGGCACTGGCTAAAATCTTGCCATCAGATATTTGGGTGAGTCTCCAGTCATAATACATTGGCATATGAGCACCTAAGTGGGGGAAAAACATCAGCAGGAGAAAGACAAGCATTACGGGTCTTTTTCCCTGCATAGTTAATTGTACCTTGGTAGGTCCCAGGGGCTTTACCACCCATTCCTTGGGCACATGTTCAGGTTTTGTCAGCTGTAGATGATTCTGCTGAATCCAGTAAGGCTTGTCAGCTACTTTAACAGCAGTTGGTGTGGCCAAGATCACCTGGAACAGTCCAGTACACTTTCCTCCTAGCTGCTGGGCCATATATTTCTTGACCCAAACCCAGTCAATAGGTTGTATCTCTGGCTCATCTGGTGGGTGTCTCTCCTGGCAGGGTAGCTGGTCCTCTCTGACAGTCTCACCGATGTTGGGCAAGACTTCCTGGAGTGCCTGCAAGGATTTAAGAAGTTCTTGGTTAGTGACTCTTTCCAGGTGTTCTGATTCTAGCTTTGGAATAATGTGGGGAAGCCTTCCAAACAAAATCTCAAAGGGAATACATAAGGGGTGGAGTGAGCACTTAAGAGGGAAAATGGGAGAAGACTTACCCAGGTATCACCTGTCTCCACAATCAGTTTGGTAAGAATGTCTTTTAAGGTTTCATTCATCCTCTCTATCTATCCTGAACTTTGAGGGTGATATATACAATGAAGTTTCCAATAGACTTAAGTTAGACCTCAGTAATGTTGGCATCAGGCAATCCATCCTGTCCCAGAACATATTTGTGAGCCTCAATCTGGATCTAACATGCCTCCTCAGAAATAAAAAGACCTGCAAGAGCTGTTGGCAATCTTCCCAGGTGGGATTGTGAGTAGTAAAGATTGTACTTATAAAGAGAGGGTCCTCAGAGAAAGAAGGGTTCTGTTGTTTTCAATTATAAAGGTAGGTGGTAGAAAAGGAACATAAACCTTTGAGGTTTATGGGTGCTTCCTCTTCAGTAGCCCAGGGCTATGCAGCTGGCATTGCCTCTTCCAAGCGGAGAAAGGAAAGGAGAGTAAGGAAACCCTGAGGGCAGTAAGAACAACCAGACTGGGAGGAAAGTTGAGGTGGAGGAGCCCCAGGCAACAAAAGTGCAAGGTCCTCTTGAGGTTGAGAAGAATAAATGGGAGGAATAAAAACATTTTCATATTCCTCAATCCTCTTGAGGATGGGTGGTCAGGGCCCTGATTCATGGGGAGAATAGAATATGAGGTTTGGCACTTTTTCAGCCATGAAAGGAGAGTTTCTAAGAGATCAGCCCAGTTACAAAATAAGGTGTCTGATCAGGAGGACTCTTTAAGTAATAGGCACTGAGTTTATAACCCAGAGTCAAATCAATGGATCCTTGTGGAGGTCAATTTATACCCAAACTAGGCCATTCCACTTCAGAGTGTTAACAAGTGTGGCCCTTTTGGATGAAAACCAAAATTCTTGGTTCTGGCCCTAAAGGTAGAAAAGTTTACTAACACATATTCTAATAGAGTCAGACAAGAGCTCTGCTTCTGTCCCATATTTGAGATAGAGGAACATAACATCAAAACCAAAGTGAAATTGCAAAAGACAGTTAAAAGACAGATGAGCTCACAAAAGACAACAACAGACCAAAGGTTACCTGGATATCTCTGAGGAACCCTGACCAGGCAGCATATAGCCATGCCCAGCCTGCTGCTCAGATCCTGATGGTGCACCCCAGAATCTGAAACTAATGCCTTTTAGGGGTTTGGAGGACCAGGGCAGAGGGATCTCTCTACAGAGCTCTTCTTGACCAACTGGCCTCTAGAAAGTCAAAAGGCCCTAGAGCCATGTACATTTTTCTCAAGGTGTAGGGATCTCGGTGGGACCCCCAAAACTAATGGATTGAATCCCAAACCCAAACCCAATAAGAGAATGAACACCAGATTGTAAAGCCTTAAGAGTTTATTATCTGATGGCACTTCTACTTGGGAAAGAAATGCATGCCATTTGCAGAAAACATAAGTCTTTTATATAAATATTGTTGCTGGGCAAGAAAGAGCAGGTAAGCAAATTACAAGGGCCAAAGAAAAGCAGTTAGCTTGAGCTATACCACATTTTTTTTTTTAATTTGAAATAACAGACATGGCTGAAGCTGTGACCCAGTCTGAGCAACTTCCTATGTTATCCCCTTCCTGTGTGAGACAGTCTGAAGGACTTTAGATGCGATCTCTTTCCTATTATAGTACCTTCTTTACAACACACTGAACCTAGGTAAAGAACAATGTAACCCTTGGGTTGATTTCCTTTCTTTTAGAGAAGACAGTTTTCTCCTAAGTCACATCAAAAGGAAACCTTATTCATGGTTGGTATGTGTGGGTGGTGGTGGTACAAATTAACATACTCAAATGGGAATCAGTCTGATGATTATTAAAAAATTAAAGATAGAACTAAAGTAAGACCAACCTCTTTGACTCCTGGGCATATACCCTGAAAATACCGCACCCCACTATAGAGATATTTATACCCCATGGTTAATGCTGCTGTATTCACATTAGCAAAGAATTAAAATCAACCTAATTGCCTATCCCTAATGAATAGACAAATAAAATGGTATTTTTCAAATGGAATACTAGTCAGCTGAAGAGAAAAGTGTAATAAAAATTTGCAGGAAAATAGATGGGCTCATAATATATATAATTTTGAGTGAAGTGGTATAGTATCAGAGAAAAGATACCACATTTTTCCTCATATGGAGAATATAGCATTAATATATGTTTATGGAAACAATGCACATGCAGGCACAGCAGAATACGGAGAAAAGAGAACAAGAAGTTTAAATATCAGGGGCTGGAGGTCAGATGGAATGCAGGTAATGAACAACATTTATAAAAAAGCTAACTGCTTTTCTAGTTCTAATTATATCACATGTTTTTTGGTTCTTGAGGGTAAATAAGTACATCAAAATATACTGGATATTGAAACTATAAAATCAAATGTGAGGCTCCAGAGCTTGTTCCCAATGACTACTCTAATTGCACTCTAAAAGTACGTTGAGTTGTACAGTCTTTGGATCTGGTTAATTTCAGCATGTGATTTTTGCTTGTTAGCAACATTTTTCATAATAAGGTTAAAAAAAGTAATTAGAAGCAGAAATTTAAAGGCTTCCAATGTTTCAAACTATAACATTTCTACAAAAAAGGGGAGACATGACCACTGACCTGGGACAGATTAACTGCAGAGTCAACCATTTCTTTCTGTTTCTGCTCTTTGAGTTTCTCTTTCCAGAACAATGAATAGATGGCTTGCTGACCTTTCATATTAAGGGGTCAAAAAGAAAGTGCAAAAATTAATACTGAAAGTTGTTAGAGAACAATATTAAACCACATGAAAAGACCAAAGCAATAGAATATGACCAGGTGTCCAGACAATGATCCCAAATCCAGGAGAGCATGGAACAACATTTAAGCTTGAAGAGAAAAATCACAGTAATCAATATTGTTGCACAAAGAAAAAATTCTACCTTAAAATTAATGGAGACATGAGTGCATTTGAAGAAAGTTATGAATTAACACAATTCATTTCACTAAAGTAGCACTGCAGATATCAAATTAGAGGCAAAACATACACAGGAGAGTCAGAGGAACTATCCATGAGAATATTGGAAATAATAAATATCATGTGAAGAGTAGATAAATATAGGAGAAATCAGAAGTAATCATCCATGGGCAAGACAGCAAATCATTAATTCTCAGACAAAAGAAAGAAAATTACTACCAATATAATCTAATCATCAACAACATAAAAAAACAAAACCATAGGGAATAAAAACCCTAAGAAGAAGAACAACAACAAAAATCTAGTGACTCTGGAAACCAATATGGAGAATCCTGAAAAAGTTCAAGAAATCTAGCACATGGACCAGTACCACTCCTTGGCATATACTCAAAGGACTTGATATCCTACTCCACAGAAACTCGTTCACTCACTTTCATTGTGTTCTAGTCACGGTAGCTATAAAAGGGAGACAACCTAAATGTCCTTCAACTGACAAATGGATAATGGAGATGTGGTACATATGACTTATATATTATTGTTCAGGGATAAAGGAAATTGAAATCATGAGCTTTGCAGGTAAGTGGATAGACCTAGAAAAGGTTATATTAAATGGAGTAACCCTGACAAAGACAGACAGACACAGCATGTTCTCTCTCATAGGAATTTCCTAGCTCCAAATCTTCAGATGTGAGTACACAACCTGGAGTGACTGCAGTGACCAGAAAAATAAGAACAGACCACTATGGAATGTGGGTGAGTAATAAAGAGGGGATAACAGGAAACAAGTGATCTAAAGGGGGAAATGGAAAACCAGGAAAAGAGATTTAATTATGGAGAAGAGACAAACAAAACATAGAAGGAGGATGTCTAAAAAGTCATAAGAAATCATACTATTATCCATCCAACAAAATATGCCATATATATATATATATATATCCATACAAATACATTTAGAGTGTAATTGAAACATCTCCATTTGGGCTGATGATGATCCTCACAAGAGCCATAGATTTTCTAACAAAACCACTCACACAAGGCATGAGAAGCCTGTTTTGAAGTTGTTTGTCACAGCTGTCCAAGAGGCACCCAAAACACAGGCTACTGCTATTGTCCATGCTTGCTTCCCAGAGGTAGAAGGTGAATTTCTATTGTTGAAGAAGCCATACACTTCACACGTATAACCCAGAGGATGCAAGATGGATATGACCTTAAAGCCTCCTCCTTGGGGACTAGCTTTCATGGTACTACTAGGCAACATGCAACCTTCCAAAAGAGGAAGCCAGCCAACAGTCCTACCCAGCTATGACACCTGTGAACCACAACAATGATCTGCACTGCATGATAGCCCTAAGGGTGCAAGAGTGGCACACAGACCTTGGTGGTAATCACAGCTTCTATTTGGATTAAGACACTGTCAACAAGGGGGAAATCATGCCTGGTACTGGAAACCTAGTCAATTTCCCCAGGGTTAGTGAAGTCAAGGATCCTGGAGAGGAACCTACAATCATTACTTTACTAAATCAGCATAATCCCTAACTGCAATCTAAATATTTATCCTTATTCCCACAGAAAAATGTAGTTCTCACCTCTCATCAATAAAAATAATTTATGCAATACATAGAGGTTGTTACAGAAAACAACAGTCAGAATGCAGGGTTGTGGTGCCCAGTCTCCACTGACACATAAGCAACACAACTCCTTTGTGTTCAGGGATCACTGGGAAAGAGGGGCAGAAATACTGTAAGAGCCAGAGGAACAGGAAATGTCAGAGAAGCTACATGCATGAAATCATACAAACATGCTGATTAAACATGAACGGAACAAGAACACCACCAACACACTTGCTAACATGAAAAGAGGAAAGCTCACTAGGCTCATCCCTAGTCAAACACTAAGGAATTCTGAGAGCTGGGAAAATTTCCCAGAGAAAAAGGTGCCATATGGTTATCCAATACCAAATGTTCATCCATGAAAACATAAAGACTGAGTAGGTTGTATTTTTATGTTTAGCATACACACAAATATACAAAAACAATAGAAGAAATAGTTATTAATAAATAATAAATGTAGATGAAATTCTAAACAGTCTTATTAAATAAGAAACACAAAGCCAAATACAGAGTTAAAAGCCCAAGAGATCAGAGCACTTAGCTTATGAGTCACTGCCGTCCTTCCCCTGAGAGAGAGACCTTCTCCTGTGTGACCTGTCTTTTTATTGCCTTTCTGTTCTACCTTCTCATTGGCTCCAAACCCAACCATATGATTTCCTCATCACTGCCTATCTATACAGACCTTCAGGTCTCTAGGGTTCGTACTGGGATTAAAGGTTAGGGTCACCGCTTGGCTGTGTACTTGACTAAGCAGAGACTGCCTACCATGTGATCAGATTAAGGGTGTGTGCTACCACTGCCGGACTTCTGCTAAATGGCTTGCTTTTAGCTCTGATCCCCAGGCAACTTTATTCATTAATATACAAATAAAATCACATTTCAGCACAAACACAATATCACCATATTTCCCTTCTAATAAAAAGAAAAAAGTAGCCGGGCGGTGGTGGCGCACGCCTTTAATCCCAGCACTCGGGAGGCAGAGGCAGGCGGATCTCTGTGAGTTCGAGGCCAGCCTGGGCTACCAAGTGAGCTCCAGGAAAGGCGCAAAACTACGCAGAGAAACCCTGTCTCGAAAAACCAAAAAAAAAAAAAAAAAGAAAAAAGTAAAAGTTATAATTAATATAAGAAAAACTATATACAATAAGTACAATAACTATATACAATATATACAAGCAATAAATACCTAAACAATGTCTAGTCCATTTGCATTTGACAAACTCAGAGAAAATAATTCCATTATCTATCCTATTTTGGTAAGTCCAAAATGTACCTGATTCACTTTCTATCCTAACTTATATTACTAACAGAGAACTATCTTATAATGCCTTTCAAATTTATACACTTACACCTCTTTAGTGAGTTTCTTTTCTGAAATTCTTAACAAGGAAAACTACAACCATCTAATCTTCAACTGCCTCAGAGACTGAAGAAGGAAATAATATTACTAAAAAAAAACAGGAAGTGCATGAAAGCGGCTTCCAAAAAAACCGTGAGTTGACAGAAATAGCCAGCTGCCTGGACAGTCACCCGAGATTTCTCCGCAACGTTGGGGCATCATCTTCAGGCTAATGGCTTAGCATATCTGACAGATTTATTTGTGAAGTAGGGTGTACACAAGGCCTACATTTCGACCTCGCATTTGGTGAGAGTAGTCCATGTACCAGAAACACCTGAATTCCACCAGTGTCCTGTCATGATTCAGGGTTTTAAATTCTGGAAATTTTTGATTTTTTTTTTTTAAATTCAGCTGTCCATTCTTCTTGGTTTGTGGGTGGCTTCATCTCTTCTATTAAATGCCAGTCTACCATTGAGAGGTTAGACTCCGTCAGCTTAGTTACTCTTTAAAGAATAACTGTTTCAGCTGCTGTTCCACTGCATATCAGAAGTCATCGGTCCACTGCCAGTTCAGCTGTCTTTGAAGAAAGGGGCACTGTACTTTTTCTAGATTACAAAGGCCACTTCAGGGATGGTGCCATATAGTCCTGGTCTCAGAAGATACCTGTTGTTAAAGCCACAACGACACTTGTCTTGGCAAGAATCGATAGTCCTTTGTTTCATGTCCTGTCTGTCCATTTTGACCTGTTTGTCAGCAGTCGATTCGAGGATACTTTGTTGTCCAGTGGCTAACTTTTGCCACAGTGAAAGTTAACTCATATGCAGTGACAGAAAATCAAGGCAAAAGCTGAAGACAAGGAGTGGATACCTGTCACCAACCCTGGCTGCCTGGTTAAGGACATGAAGATCAAGTCCCTGGAGGAGATCTACCTGTTCTCCCTGCCCATTAAAGAATCTGAGATTATTGACTTTTTCCTGGGGACATCCCTAAATGATAAGGTTCTAAAGGTCATGCCAGTGCAGAAGCACATTCAGGCTAGGTAGAGGACCAGGTTCAAGGCTTTTGTCATTATTGGGGGCTACAGTAGTCATGTGGATCCTGGTGTTAAGTGCTCCATGGAGGTTGCCAATGCCATCTGAGGGGACATCATCTTGGTCAAGCTTTCCATTGTCCCTGTATGGCAAGGCTACTGGGGGAACAAGATTGGCAAGCCCACACTGTTCCATAAAAAAGTGACAGGCAGCTGTGGCTCTGTGTTGGTGCTTCTGATCCCTGCCCCCAGAGGCACGAGAACTGTCTCTGCTCCTGGGCCCAGGAAGCTACTGATGATGGCCAGTATTGACGACTGCTTCACATCAGCCAGGTGTTGCACTGCCACCCTGGGCAACTTTGCCAAGGTCACCCTTCACACCATCTCCAAGACCTACATCTACCTGACCCTTACCATTGGAAAGAGACTGTTTTCATCAAATCTCCTTATCAAGAATTCACTGACCATCTTATGAAAACCCAGAGCAAAGTCTCTGTTCAGAAGAACCAGGCTCCAGTTGTGACCACCACATAAGGATTTTAATATAAGAAAAGTGAATTAAGTCTGTTAATACACACACACACACACACACACACACACACACACACACACACACACAGAGTAAGCACTATTAACAAATGATAAATTAATCCATTAGATAAAAAGTTGTGATCAACATGGGTGCATGTCACAAAACCCAGAATGCAGACATCTACAGCAGACAGAAAACGGAAAAATACATAAAACATGTGAAAACTATCATATTGCTTCATGTTCTTTGCAAACATAAGAAGACAATCTAGAAAGAGTCTGTCTTCTTTAAGACTCCATGCAATTCCTATCACAATCCTATTGCATGTTTTACAGAAAGGAATGCTAAAAATACCAAGGACCAGCAAAGAGCCAGAAAATACTAAGAGGATTAGCCTAGAGGTGATCTCATGGCATACTACAATTACAGCAATGGAAACCACGTGGAATTGTCATGACCACAGACAATGGGATATATCCATGGGAAGACAGTGTAAACAGAGTTTAGCAGGCTATAATATATACTTCCTGATTCTTATCAAAACTCTGTTGGCATTACTTTTAGGAATGGAGACATTAACACTAAAAGGTAGAGAATGTGCTAGAATACCAAAGCTCCATAATTCTGGTAACTATATAAACCTAGAGGTATTAATTTTCATCATTTTATAATACATTAAAATCATAGACATGAAAACCAATTAATATGGCATAAAGACATGATGAGCGATGTGAATGAATAAGGACAGCATCACTCACATGCATAGTCAAATAAAATTTCATTTGATTCCATTATCAATTATTCTGTAGAAGATCTTCTCATGTCTACATTAGGATAATCCTGAGGAAATTTTCCTCAGTGGAGTCTCCAGAATTATTTCTAGTGAAACAGAATGTGGCAAAACTGATTTCATGTCCCACTTATATATTCATTTGAACCCTTGCCACCCTTCACCAATCTCTACACCATATCTGGGTCCTTAGTTACTGTCTCCTCCCTCTCCATCTCCCAGGTCTCCTTGGTCTGCTCCACTGGTAACCAGGGCTGGCTGATCAGTGAGTCCTTCATATGAGAAAGAGATACTTCAGAAAACACCTAGATTTTTAAAACAGTACTGTGTACAGTAAAGAGAAAACAAAACAGGATTATACAAGTGTTTCCCCAATTGTCATGCAGTGTCAGAATACTGAAAATATTTTAAAAGGTTTTCAGTGAGTATAACTGGAACCCACTTCCAGTCACATCTCAATCAAATCTCAGGGGCAGAAACGGAACTGAATTATTGGAACGTGTATACTATACACTAGTGAGGTTCTGAATTTATCACGGACCCAATATGAGGAATCCTCACACCTCCCAAACGGACACACAGGAAGAACAGAGATTATTTCATGTAGATTTTCTTTTCTGAAGATTTCACTTTACTCTGTGAGATGTGAGAATCATTCACACAAAGCTCATACATTTGCACAGTAATCTGCCAAGAAACCCTGAGGAGGAGCAAGGGAGACTGCAGGCAAACTACTCTCACCCACAGAAACCAGACTGCTCTAATTCTGTAACAACCAGTTCTGTACAAAGCCCTCAGGACAGGATCCAGGCATTGCCCCTCCTCCTGGGAGAAGTCCACAGTCACACCACTGGCTGTCAACAGACCACAATTGAAAAGGATAATGGTTTGAATGGTTGTGTTGATGCAAACCTCCAGAGAAAGAGGTGGGTGGAGCTCTGTTAGTTTCTGTCCAATTGGTCTACATTGTGAGTTCTTGACCAGACAGAGGCACATTGTGAGATCACATCTCAAATGAAGAAAGCACAATAACCAGAAAAATAACAATTTGGTCATATGTTCATGGACAGAGTACTTTTCTTGAACCAAGAAGACAAAAGACTATTGCAAACATTTTTCTGATATAGATGAGTAATTGTAATTATTCAAAAGATGCATTCTAACAATATCCTACACTAAAATGCTCTTTTCCTTTTCCTTTTTGGTTTTTTCAAGACAGGATTTCTTTGTGTGGCCCTTGCTGTCCTGAAACTTGCTCAGTAGACCAGGCTGGCAATGAACTCAGTGATCTAACTGCCTGTGTCTTCGTAGTGATAGGATTAAGGACATGGACTACCACCACCTGGCTTATAATGTCTTTTCTAACTGTGAAAATAGTGTGACCTGATACCCTTAAGCAGCATGATGTGATTTCCAGACTCCAGGTGCAACATTCAGAACTCAGGCACAAGGAGACAAATTTTAGTTTCTGTTTGTTTGTTTGTGAGACAGCGTTTTATAATATAGCTATGGATGTCCTGGAACTAACTATGTAAACCTGGCTGGCCTCAAACTTACATCTGCCTGCCTCTGCCTAAGTTCTGGTATTCAAGGCCTGTGCCACCAAGCCTGAAAAGGACACTTTTCAGAATGCTGTATCTACACTACAGAGTGCATTTGTCTAACACGAAAAAATGATGGATAAAATGTTTACTTTTAAATGTTAATGTTTACAACCACATCTGCGGAGCTCGCAAAGTAATATTTTTCTCAGGATCAATCAAATCTGCATGCATTCCTTTCATAACTATTATCTAAAAGCTCTCCAGGGATGACAATTCCCCAGGTCCAGATGCCATTCTTTTGAAGGGTGAGTGGTTTAACACGGAAGTCAGGGTGATGAACGTGAATTTCAAGAGCTCTTTTCTATCCATCATAGCAAAGAGAACACGTTTGCAAATATCAACAAATAAATTCAAATATTCTACTAGAGTCTTCTTATAAGAATATTTTGCTCCAAAAAAAAGAGAGGGGAAAAAAAAAAGAATATTTTGGCAACCAGAAAATCAATGAAAAAGAATCAGAATTAGTCCAGTTCATATGATCTAAAATTTACCGAAGACATCCATAGCAGAATTTGAGAGCTGGCTTCCTTAAGAACAGCAGAGAAACTGCTCGCACCCCTGGTCCCTCCCCTCCCGTGTCCCAGCCCCGCAGCTCCTCTGACCTGGGAGGTTCCAGGGCCGCCGGGCTGCGGTTCCCGCCACTGCGCTGCTGACTGGTGACTTTCCCAGGCCGCCCCGCGCGGCGACTGCGGCTCCGGCTCCGGGGAGATTTCGCGTCCCCGCGACACCCCGCCGTGTCCTCCACAACCAGGTCTGCACCACGCGGTTCCCCACCGTGCAGTACCTGGTGCAACGACAGAGAATGGGCACTTGTTTTGGTTCCTCAGTCCAACTAACCGGGCCTCAGTGAGAGGACTTCCCAGCTTCCGTTACGTCACTCCGTTGACCCCTCCCACTCACGTACTTTCTCTACACCTTACCAATGGCCAACAATCTCCTCCAAAGGAGGTTTCCGGTTGTGTGTCCCCGCCTCTGTGAGCCCGGTCCCTCCCACTCTGTCTCAGGCTGCCTTCCACACAGCTCCAGCTGTCAGGCTGCCCTGGGCCCGCTCTGCACAGCCTCCCCACATGCTCGCTGGCAGCCTGGACCAGAACTGCATCTAGTTGGATGATACACCCGTGTATCTGACCATCTTATCCTGAGTTTTGACCACTTCGGTTTGAAATTGTTCAGTCCTATAAACTCAGATAGAAAGAGACAACAATCCTCTTAAATCCTGATGCTTGCTCACATACCCCAAACACTAACATGAAATATTGCTGCCCCAAATCACCATTTCCTTGCCTATGTCCCCTAGGGAGAACAAAATAGATTAAATTTAAGAAACAGAGCACGCGCGCGCGCGCGCGCACACACACACACACACACACACACACACACAGGTTTTATATCCTGCTAGGCACACCCCCCTGTACAAGCAAATCCCTCACACATAACTAGGTGTCAAGACCAGCTAGGCATTCCCTACCTGCATTACATAAAGAGTGCTGTACACACTTTAGTTCTCTGATTCTGCTAGGTACACTTTTCCTATAGTGAAAGCCCAGCATATACATACAAGTCTATGTATCAGGTCCCCTGTGACATAACCCTTCCCCTACAACCAAAGATCACATATAATACCCAATTATGTGATACATCCTGCTACATATATACCCTCCCCTACAACCATAGCCCCATATTCACACAAGGCAAGTGTCTGGTTCTTCTATTTATCTCTTCTCTTCAAACCAAATCTCCAAATGCATATATACAGTTAGGTGTTGGGTCCTGCATGGAATCCCCTTCCCTACAGCCACAGACCTACTATCACATGGTAGGCTAGGTGTCAGGTCCTACTGTGCATCCCCTTGCCTACAAATAGAGCTTACCACACAGGTATGTTTCAGGTCTTACTTGGTACAAACTTCCCTACAACACAATCTACACATACATACTCACACACACATACATACACAAGCACACATGCATGGTGCATGGAAAGTGTCAGATCCTGCAAGATACCTCTCCCCATACCAGTACAGTTACACACACACACACACACACACACACACACACACACACACACACACAGGGGAGAGAGAGAGACAGAGACAGACAGAGAGAGAGAGAGAGAGAGAGAGAGAGAGAGAGAGAGAGAGAGAGAGAGAGAGAGCGAGAGCTGAAGCCCCACACTCAGGTCTATGTTTCAGATCCTGCTAGGCATCCTCTACCTTAAATAGACCACACACACAGGACTAGGTATCAGGTCCTAATAGGTACCTCCTTCTCCAATTCAAAGACTCAATACACCAACATAGGTACCCTCACCCCAGTGACAAAATACTCAGTACACACACACACACACACTCACACACTCACTCACGTGTGGGTGCACAAGTCTAAGCCCTACAACTAAAGCATCACAAATACATGCATGGCTATGTGTCTGGCTTTTCATGATAATTCCTCCTTGCAGGCAAAACTCCCTGAAATGGGGTTATTTGTGTGGTCTGCTAGTTGCAAACTCACCCCAACTCCTAATTCCCCGCCCTCCACACACAGCTAGATGTCAATTCCTACATGGTATCCTCCTCTATAATCAAAGTCCCACACAGGAATCTAGATGCAGTTCCTTCTACATGTCCTCTCCTGTCACCAAAGCCTTTCATACACATACACAGTTGTGTCTGGATCTACCATGCATTTCCTCCCACTCATCCAAAGCCCCACAAACACATACTACGAGAGTCCCACTTACACATACAGATCAAGGTATCCAGTCATGCTAGGTACCTCCATGCTTATCTGTTCCTCCATGTTTTATACTCACATTCAAAGAATGTGAGTTAAAAACAGAAGATGTGAAGAACTTGCAGCATTTGCATTTTTGGATCTGGGCTCATTCGTTCAATATAATCTTTTGCTAATCCATCCATTTACCTAGGAAGATGGCTCACTAACAAAGAGGGTTAATATGCTGAGCATCTGAAACTAGGTTTGTGACTTTGCAGTTGGTGAGAAGTCACAGGGCCCATTTTATTGATTAATGATGTAGAGATGGCCAGCCCATTGTGTTTGACTCCACCCTCTCAAGTTGTTCCTGAGTCCTGTAAGTAAACTGAGCAAGCCAAAAAGAGCAAGCTAGTAGTCAGCTTTGTTCCATGTTTTCTGCCTCAGTTCCTACCCCAACTTACCTAAATGACAGACTTTGATTGGGACATGTAAGCCAAATAATCTCTTTCTTCCCATATTGATTTTTGTCATGATGTCTATCAGCAATAGGAAATATACTAGGGCAATATCCCAAAACTGGCCTCAATCTTACAATCTTACTGCCTCCACCTCCTGAGTGTGGGGATAGAGGTATGTACTACAACACTAAATAGATAAATAGAAGTTTAAAGATGAGATAGATGTCATAGAGAAAAATTAGTCAATGTCTAGGCAAATAGAATTCCAGGTTCAGGATATTATTAATGAAGTTGATCAGAGAAAGTATCTTAAAGAAAATGGACTTGAGAATCAGAGTAGAAAACAAGAAATATGGCACTTGAAGAATACAGACCCAGGGGAGGAATTTGACTTTATTTTTACTGTATTGAGAAGCCAAGTTTTCTATTTGCCAACAAGACAAAGATCCACACTACATGTAGCTAAATGTCAGGTACTGTTACATAACCCCTCAACCACAAGTATATACAGACAGACACACAGACACACAGATACACAGACACACACACACAGACACACACAGACACACAGACACACACACACACACACACACACACACACACACACGCACACACACACACACACACAGAGCTAGGTAGCAGGTCCTGTTAGATTTCCAATTTCCTTAGAGCCAAACACCAAACAGTGTCAGCTTCTGTTAGGTCCTCTCATCCCTACAGCCAATATTCCTCAAGGATAGGTATCATGTCCTTGTAGAGATCCACTGACATACAGTAAAGTCCCCCACCCAGGGCTGAGTGTCATTTCCTGCTAGGAACTCCCTCACCTATAGGCAAACACCCCCAACACAGCTTCTTTATTCATACAAGTGTCAGGTTCTGGTATTTATCTCTACCATTTCAACTAAAGTTCCATATACACAAACATGGTTAGGTTTTAGGAACTGCTTTGCACCACATCCCATACAGCAAAACACCAGATCCACACATACAAACACACAAACACACAAATGCATGCATTCACACATGCACATATGCAACAATTATGCAAGTAGGCCCCTAAGAACCCTCACCAAGCTGTGAGGTCCCACTAGTTTTCCCCTATCTCTTGGATAGATAGCTTTGGATTTAGGGGAAGGGTACCTAGTAGGACCTGATACCTACCTCTGGGTATGTGGCATTGCTTCAGAAGAGGGGATTCCTAGCAGGACCTGACAAATAGTCATGTTTGTGTATATGGCCTTGGCTGTAAGGGTGCGACTACATTGCTACCCCTAACACCTAGCCCTGTGTGGAGAGATAAGGGTATAAAAGAGTAAGAAGTCCATCAGGATCTGAAACCTAATTTTGTGTGTATGAAGGGCAATGCTTTAGATATGCTGATGTGACACCTAGTAGATCTTGAAACCTATCTTACAGCCAAAGCCCCTCACTATTAGGTCCTGCTGCACAGACCCTCCCGTATAGGAAAAGCCAAATCTACACAAATTTCAGAACCTGTTAGATATATCCCCCTATAGTCAAATGACCCAATAGATGACTAGAGTATCATGTCTTCCTCAGCATCACCTCCCCTAGAGCAAAGATTCAAAGACACAATCAAGGCTAGTTATCACATCATGTTAGGTACCTCATTTCCTACAGCCAATGCTGCACATATACAAAGGGATGGTGTTATGTCATGCTGACTATTTCCTGCCTTACAATCAAAGCGCTCTCTCTCTCTCCCTCTCCCTCTCCTCTCCCCCTCTCTCTCTCTCTCTCTCTCTCTCTCTCTCTCTCACACACACACACACACACACACACACACACACACACAATCCATTTCCAGGTCCTGTTAGGTAACACCTCCCCTAAGGCCAATCCTTTATACAAATATACAACTATGTGTCTATTACTTCTAGACATTTCCTCCCCCACAGAAAAATACCCACATACACACACAGGGCTAGGTTTCCACTTCTGCTAGGTACAAGCTCCCTAGGAGGGTCTCAGGAACTAGGAGAACCTGATATCTAGCTGTGTAAGAGGGCCAAAGCTATGTGTCAAGTACTGTTGGTATCTGCTCCCCTCTCTGTTCCTCCATATTTTATACTCACTTCAGAAGTTTGGGAGACAGAAACATCTGATGGAGAGTACTCCTGGCATTTGGCTTTCTGGATTTGGGTTCTCTCACTCAATATAATAATTTCCACATCCATCCATTTACACAGAGAGATGCCTCAAAAAGAAAGAGGGTTATTGTGCTAAGTGTCTGAAACTAGGACTGTGATTTTACAGTTGAATGCAGGTTACAGCACCAATTTTTTTTATTAATGCCTAATGTGGGAGATGCAGCCCACTGTGGGGGGCTCCACCCCTGGAAGTTGTTCCTGAACTGTGTAAGAAAGCACATTAAAGCAGCCATGAAGAACAAGCCAGTAAACAGTTGTCCTGTACATCTGCTAGAGTTCCTACAATACCACCCCTAATGATGGAGTTTGAACAGGACATAGGAGCCAAATAAACTCTTTCCACCACATTGGGTTTTATCAGGATATGTCTATCATCAATAAAAAGTATACTAGGACAGTATCCCAGGACTGGCCTCAATTTGGAATCCTCCAACCTCCACCTACTGAGTGCTGCCTCTAAGTATGTAATATATACCTATATAAACAAATACAAGTTTTAAGTTTGGATTGATGTCATGGGGAAGACAAATCAAGGTCCAGGAAAATCAAGGTTAATTATAATGAAGTTAATCATAGAAAATATCTGAAGCAGATAGATTTCAGGAATCTTGCTGAATGAGGGTAAACACAACAAAAAAGTGCCCAAATGATGTATACGGAGCTAGGGGAGGAATCTGAGGTTTTGTTTGTTGGTTTTTTTTAATATGTTGAGCACCCATGAGAAGATAAAAACAGAAGAATGAAATCTTCTGACTTGAGATAGTTAATCATGGGACATGTAAGCTGCAACAGCGATTGCAGGAACATCAGTTTAGGAGACTGCAAGAACTCAGGTAACACCATGGATGATTTATCACCTAGTCCTATTTCAAAACCTTGATGAATTATGTCCACTATGCTGTGTGTAACATGGTTCATGAGGTCAGAATATATGTTAACACATAGTAATCAGCACCATAACCATTGTAATACATATAACCTGGCTCATGAGATCATAGGATGTGGGACATTCTGAACCCTGCCCTAGAACACATCCCATCACAATTCCTGAAGCCTGGTTTGTGAGGTCAGAAGGGATACTACTCTAGCTCATCCAGCATCATTCAGCTATCCCACCTACAAACCAGCACCATGTGTCTCACACCTGAGCTCAAGCAGAATACAGACAAATTAAGCACAACCAAACTAGGAACACCAAGCACCAATCAAAATACTCCCTGAACACAAAGGTATTAGAACAACTTAACCAAAAAAATAAATCCAGATGAGCAAGCCCCATGACAAAAAAGGAAGTAACATGAAAAACGAAAGTCAACATAGCTCCACCCAAGATGACTAACCCCATAGTAGTGGTCAAATTCAATGCTACGTAAAAAGGAAGGCTCAGGGGTGGACACATGGATCTCCCTGGGAAGGGGAAAAAAGAGAGATCTCCTGGATCGATGGGAACTTGAGGGATCTGGTTGGGAGGTGGATGGAGAAAGGGTGTACTGAAAGAGATGATTAGAAAGGGGGGACCATTTGGGGATCAGGTAGAAACCTAATACAAGGGAAACTCCCAAAAATCTACAAGAATGAACCCAGTGAATTGTTCTAGCTATAGTGGATACAAAATCTGAATTGGTCATCTCCTGTGATCAGATTGGTGGTTATCCCAATTGTTATCAGAGAGACTTCATCCAGTAACTGATGGAAACAGATGCAGAGACCCAAAGCCAAGAATTGTTCTGAGCTCAGGAAATCCTGCTGAAGAGAGGGAGGAAGGATCATAGGAGCCATAGGGGTCAAGGGCATCACAAGAAAACTCACAGTAACAACTAACTGGGCTCATAGGAACTCACAGCCTGCACGGGAGTGACCCTGGCCCTTTACATATAAGTGATAGTTCTGTAGCTTGGTCTACTTGTGGGACTCCAGTGGGAACAGGGGCTGTCCTTAACACTTTGGCTGGCTCCAGGGAACCTATTCCTCACACTGGATTGCCTTGCCCAGCCTAATACAAGGGGAACTGCTTAAGCTTATCTCATCTTCATAAACCATGCTTTGTTGATAACCATGGGAGGCCTACCTGTTTCTGAACAGACCCAGAGGAGGAGGGACTGATGGGGTGGTCAGAAAGGAGGAGAGAGGAAATGGGAGGAGGGGAGGGAGGGAAATGGAGATATGGGTGTAAAACAAATAAATTAATTAAAATTAAAAAGGAATATGAATATGTTCAGATAAATGCATCAATGAATTTATTGTGGTACAAATAATTCTGAGGTACAAATAATTTCCTGAATTAATTCAGAAAACAAATGCAATGTGAAATGAAAGCAGGAAGAAACTTAAGATATGAAAATAGAACTTAATAGAAAGACATAAGTACTAAAGAATAAAGCTATCATAGAAATGAAAAATAAATAAGTCTAACTAAAAGCAAAGTGGAAAGTCTTGAAAGATAGAATGGTATGCATGGGAAACACAGCTAGAAGATGAAAAATTTAATAATTTAAATAAATTTCAGTGATAAATTTTTTAGTATGAGGAAACATGAATTTTTAGATAAACCATGGAAAAATATGAATTATGGGAATAGAAAGATGACAAGAAGCTTTCCTGCCACAATATGGAAAATGTGTTCAGTAAAAAACATAGAAGAAAATTTCCACATCTAGGGGTGTCCAGCAGTTCCTGATATATAGCTATATATGTGGAACAGAGGTAATGATGATCATGTTAAAAAGAAAGTTGTGTGTGTGTGTGTGTGTGTGTGTGTGTGTGTGTGTGTGGTTGTAATGATGGATTAGAGAGTGTGTGGCAGTGCCTTCATCTGCTGTGAATGTGAAGTGAAGACCTGCTGTATTTTTGAAGTGTATCTTAGATGACAGAAATGAAGGTGGGGTGATTGGTTGGGGGTTCAGTGGGGCCTGATATCAAGCAGTACATCTTGGGCTTGAGAAGCAGGGAAATGGACTGTAGCAAGGTCAGATATAGAAATTTCTGTAGGGGATATGGACCAGCAAGACCTGAGACTTAAAAGTTCATATGTCCCTCCCCATCCCTTGAAAATACCCACATACAATGCTAGGTTTGTTACAGCCATATGTAAACCTGTACCTACAATATCACATACACTAAGTCATAAGTCCCTGCTGCATATCACTCTGCTTCCCAACACACAGTCCTCAGTATAATGCCAATTGAACAATTCCTAACTCACGGAGGGTAGGTAACACTGAGATAAGATGGGGTCTGTAGATGAACAAGAAAACATGACTACTACTCTGGGAATATATTGGTATCATTGATACATTTGTGGGACATGGGATTCATGTGGGATTCACATGTGAGTATGAGCACTTTTGAAGATCTGGTAGGATATCCTAGGTGGCAGGGACTATGTCAAGGAATGACTGACATGCCTTTGGTAGAAAAAGACTGACCAAGAGTAAAGCCCCAATGAGAAAGGCATGCTATTCTGTACTCCTTTCCTGTTCTCACTTAGCAGCTTACTCCCCAGCTTGCCCATCCCTGGGGCCCCAGGGAAGGTAAACCACTTCTGACAGCAGTGGGCTACGGAAACCACCCAGTGAGACTTAAGGAGGACAGCTCCACAGAGATGCAAACCCCACTAAAGCAATGTGGAGTGCCACAGCCGTTGACTGCCCTCTATGTCTTGGCCACAGCATACCTACCTTCCCACCTTGGTTTTCCTGCATACTATGTAGACAATGTAATATGTTAGTGACTAAGATCTCATATGGAAAACAACCCCCAAATGATGTTGATCCTCTATGAATTGTAAAAATGGAGGTAAAGGTAAGACCTAGGCCAAAGGACAAGTGGCATGGCACAAATGACTATGGAATTTCCTGATCCCTGGTTCTTTACCCACCAAAAAGAACCAGATGGAATCCATACTATGAGAGATCTCATATGGAGTGAAAGCTCAGCAGAGTAAGGAGATTGAATGAAGGTAAATGGTTTCCAACAGCAGCCCATGCTAAGGGCAGCTAAGTGGGTAAGAGGCCTTGTGATTTCATTTTCTGCACTAACACGCCTCCGTGCTTAGTTCGAAGAGGAAAAGCCTAGAAGTCTCACAGGATGCCTATGTAAGTTGTTCAGGGTCATGAATCTAAGAGGCTTTGCCATTTTCGTCTTGCTACAGTGTTCCTGAGAGAATCTTTGAAGGATGCTGTCTGTGATGCTGTGTGATCTGTGGGTTAGCAGATAAGCAGTTGGATGCAGTCATTTCTTATGGACTTTCCCAACCAGTTGGATCTTGAAAAAGTGAGTTTTCCTCATTTTCTGTTTGGCTTTTGGTGTTTGGGATTTAATGATTGGGTTTTTGAAAACATTCATTTTTGTTTCAAAATTTGGCTGTATTTCTGTTTCTTCATTGACTGAGGTTTTCCATTTTTTTCCCACCTCATTTCTTTGTCATTGTTAGCTGTGTTCTGGTTTATTTTATACTTTGCTGGTATGTATGTATCCAATGAGGAATTTGATCAGGACTACATAGTCCTACTGTAGTGAACTGTGGTAATATTCATCAGCTCTGTGTCACTTCCTTGCTCACATCATGTGATCAATACTTCCCATTATACAAAAATATACCCCTTGTCTATTACCTGAGGTAGACAAAAATGAATTATTTTGTTTGTAGAATTGGATTGTTTGTAGTAAAACTTTCTCAATTTCCAAGTTTTTCCCTGGCAGTAGCATTTCATTCCTTTTCATGGGTGACTATGTTCACTTGATGTTGGGTATGCTATGCTCTTTGTCAATTTTTGCATATGGATTGATTCTTGGGTTCCTAGTGAAGGCATCTTGATCATGAAGAATGGTCTTTTTTTTTTTTTTTTTTGGTTTTTCGAGACAGGGTTTCTCTGTGTAGCTTTGCGCCTTTCCTGGAACTCACTTGGTAGCCCAGGCTGGCCTGGAACTCACAGAGATCCGCCTGCCTCTGCCTCCTGAGTGCTTGGATTAAAGGTGTGCACCACCACCACCCAGCAAAGAATGGTCTTTTTAATGTGTCATTGAATATGAAGTAAAGTATCTACTGCTGTCATCAAGGACATTCTCATGTTCTTAGTCAAGAACACTGCCAGATACTTGTGTCTTTTCAAGGTGTTTTTACTTGGTTAGAGAGTAAGGGCTTCATGAAAAGTTTGTTTTATGAAAAGATTTGAAAGTATCCCTTCCTCTAGTTTCATAGGCTACTGTAATACTTGTGGATCATTAATTATTTCTTTAGATTACTGGATTCATGAGTGAATTTTCCTGGTAACAATACAAGACATTGTTGACATGTTGGTTCTTTCAGATTGTTGCCTAGTCTTATTATTTGGACTTTTAAGTTTTCCACTGATTCTTGTATCTCTCCTTGTTATATGAGTTTGTTTTTGTAGTGGGGAGGAAGGTAAAGATGAGAGGTTATTAGAGGGACTGTGATGCTAGGAGAGATCCCCCTTTCAGGCAAAAGGACTCTAGTAATGATGGCCACTCAGTGGGAGTCTGAAGCAGTTTGATTCCCCTCTAAATTATGTCTCCATGGGCTTCAAGGTTTCTTTCTTTCTTTTTTGTTTTTTGAGACAAGGTTTCTCTATATAGTTTTGGTGCCTGTCCTGCAGCTCCCTTTGCTGACCAGGCTAGCCTCGAACTCACAGAGATCTGCCTGGCTCTGCCTCCTGAGTGCTGGGATTAAAGGCGTGCACCACCACTGCCCAGCAACTTCAAGGTTTCTGAGGAAGAGGAGGTCCTGAATCACCAGGAAACAGGCTTTATTCATATGAGACTTGTGTTACATGCCAGAGGAAGGGACCTGGAATTGAGGCTACTTGCAGGGGTCATTATTTCTCTGGTGAGTGTGTGGGGGAGAGATGCAATCAATGTGTGACCGTAAGAGCAAAGAATCTGCTTTGACTTCTGGACTACATAGGTGGGGTGGGGATGGGTAGGAACCCCCTCTGCTAAGCTCATTTATATTGGTTACTATTCTGTTGTGATGAAAGTTCACAAACATGGACTTTTAAGAAAGAGCATATCTGGCTAATTTTTGGAGGGATAAGAGCCCATGGTGGTGGGACAGAGGAACGGCAGCAAGTTGGAATCTTGAAGGCAAAAGCAGAAGTCTCAGAGTGTCACATCCTCAAATTCAAACAGGAAGCAGAGGGAGCAGATGAAGACTAGGCTTGTTCATCTCAAGGACAGTCCCAATGATGGACTGCTGTCTCTAAGGCTCCACCATATAAAGTTCCCCAAAACATACCATCAACTCTCCTTGAATGTCCATGTGTACAAATGCCCAATTTGTATGAGACATTTTTAATTCAAATATCACAGTGGTTTTGTTAAATATATGTATGTTAGATGTGTTGAGAACTTGGTTTCTAGTTTGGAAATTTGTGGAACACATGGACACGGAACTGGCTAGAGGAACTGTGTCACTGAAGGATAGAGAACTTCTAATGCAGGGTCACCAGACACCTAACAACTCTGTAGGGAACAAGATGCTCCCAACATAATGGCTTCCATGTCTCTTGAAAGCCTATGCACAAACCCCTTCCTCCCTAAAGTTGATTCTGGTCCGAGATTTGGTCACAGACATGAGAAGAATACTCTGGGAATTAGTTGTGGTACAGAACCTGATAAAAATCACTGTCATATCTGACAAGCCATGATTGGTTGGTTGCTTGTGGTGACATCACATGGAGGCATTATGAAGAATGTTAGTAACTAGTCCATGTTGGGCACTGCCTGCACTGGGCCCTGTCGCATCTTGGAGTAGCAGTTGGTTACCTTCAGGGCATTTGGACTTAAAAATGGCTCTAATAAACTAGGAATCCCCAATCTTCTGGACCTCACTAGAGTGAGTTTGTTTCTGGTTTGTTGGTTTTGCTTCCAGGAGTTAAGGTTTGCTGTTTCATGTTTACATTTATATTATTGGTTTACATCCTTTCCTGGGTTTGACTTGTGAATGTCTAATCTATTTTTTTATTATTACCAATTTCCTATTTGAAAACCCATGTAATCCTTTTTTTTAAAGTTGGTTTCAATTATCTTCTGTTAGAACATGTGTTACTGTATACAATTTCAATATATCATTCTAATACATGTCTATACGGCAAATGGTCATACTCTTCTGCTCTATTTCACTTCCTCCACTCCAGCTCTGTGACTAATACTCTTTCTTTTATAAATGGTCAGCCCTCTTCTTGCTCATATCCACAGGGGAAAAATGTCATATTTCTGTTTGTGGAATTGGTTTGGTTTATATGATACTAACTCTAGTTCTAGCTACTTTGCGTATAGCAGAACAGTTCAGTGGTCACTGTGTTTGAGTATGGACTCTTCCCCAAGTCTGAACATATGGTATACTATTGTTCAGTTTATGTAAATTATCCTCAATTTTTCTTGTATTTCTATGGCCTTAAAGGAATCATTAGATTGCTTGGGATATCTTAGATTTCAAGACAGAGAATTCATAGCTATAAACTTCCATCCTAAAACTACATTAATTTTTTTTCTAGCCTTGTGTGTCCCTGAAATTCTCACAAAATACAGTGGTTGAAATTGAGCTGAACATCATGGCCAGCTCCTGGGAAGAGGACATTCTTAAACAGGATTTCAGTATCTTATCATCTCTAAGTTGTGGTGCATTTGGGAAGTGATGCTTACCTGCCACATGTACAGGTGACAATCAAGGTCCTTGAGAAAAATCACAATGCTCTGGCTCACATCAGCTCTGAAGTAAACATCCTTCAATATTTGGAACATGTAACATAGTGCAATTTTTTTTTTTTACATTGTTGACACACTGACAACTTATGTGGTCGTGGAATATGTTGCTGGAAAAGATCTGGAGATGTTCCTTAGGGGACAGGCTATCTAATGGAGGTGGCTAGATCAATATTCCAACAGGTCATGTCAGCAGTGTACTCTTTCTACCAAAGACATATTGCACATCATGATATTAAATTAACGAATATCCTTTTTGATGGAGCTAACAAGGTCAAGCTTTGTGATTTTGGTATGGCAACTCAGCTTGCAGAAGGAAAGATGTTGGAGGATATCTGTAGCTCCTTGCTTTATTAGGCCCCAAAAATCTTGGCAAGGAAACTCTATAATGGACTGGCAGGTGATATATGGAGCTTGGGCATCGTCCTATATGTCCTGGTTACTGGGCACTTTCCATATGTAGAAATCTGTCTTGATAGTATGCACAGGATCATCACCACCACAATGTGCCCCATTCCCTACCATTTGTCAAAACCCTGTCACAATATCATTGCACGATTATTCATGGTCCCCATCTGGTACAGGCTAACAATGTCAGCTTGTGGAACTACCTTGCCTGAGCCACATTCAGGAACATGTACTGCCTGCCACTAAGGAAACTCTTCCCAAGGTCGTAGAGACTATGTGCACCACTGGTTATACCTGTGAAGAGATTGTGTCATCCCTAACACACAGGCAACCAAATAATGTAACAGTAACAATCAATATTCTAAAGTACCAAATGAGCTGTGGAGACAGCCATCAGTGAGATGAGAAGCCCTGGTTAAATACAATCCCTCCAGGCATTTTTAGACTCCCTCTCCCCTTGAGTAGGGCCCTTAAATAGTAGCCCTACATTGCAGAAAATGAACATATAATAATCACATCCCAGAATTCCTCATGAAAGATAGAACATACCATACCACCAGTGGACAGTCCATGTGTGACAATGGATGTTTGACCACTCTTGTGGCCAGTCAACCTTCCCAAGTTACAGTCCCTTGGCCATTCACTCAATTAGATGAGACATACAAAAATATACAAAAGGATAATAAATGTGTTAAGCCAAATTCAGGTAAAGATTACACCTCTCATCCAGTATGTGAGAGTTGTTAATTCTACTATCAAAGCCAAAGACACACACAGGCACCACACATACAATGGCACACCCACAATGATACATGCACTAAATGTCTCTTGAGAATTGTACCAATGAGCTTCTATGAAATAGAACATGAAAAACAAAGTATTCATTGCTGCCTCAGAGACAAATCAAATTCTCTGCTAAGCAGTGATTCTCATAACACCCCAACTAGGAAGCCACTCAAAGGCCCACCAGGTGAGCCACTGAAGGTCTAGTTTCTATCAATCAACATGGTGCTTTAAACTAATGCACACCGCAAGGTGGAGGAATCTACACAATGATGCAATCTATAGGGATAGGCCAGGGTGTACAATTGTGACTCCCTGAGTTCTGATCATCGGTACCCACTTAGAATAGACATGGTGGCAGGTATCTGTAGCCCTAGGATTGAAGGATACAGAGACATGAGGATGACAGTGACCCTCAGCCAGCCAGCATATCCAGGTTCAGTGAAAAACTCTTTCTCAAAAGTTAGGTGAAAAGTGATAGAGGAGGACACTGAACTTTATCAACCTCTGTCTTCCTCATACACTCAAGGATGAGCACACCTGCAGAGAAAGGCCCACTCAAAACACATATGAGAGTAAGTGATAATAAAATACATTATATGAAAAAACTCTATTTTCAAGAAAAGAAAAAAATCTGTATCAATTTTCATAAAGATAGATCAAAATTTACATATAATCGTAATGTCTTACATTATACCATACTAGTGTATTTGAGACATATATTTGTCTCTGTTCTTTTAGTTTTAAAGGAATATAGTTTTGTTAAAACATTAATTAAATGAATAATTTGTTTACTAGAGGGATAATCAAATGGATCACAAAAAATGCCAAAACAATCTGCTTGAGTTTTTATAATCCCTAATGAGAGACACTTTTAATAACTGAATAATTTCAAAGTGTCTGTTAAGTTTTATGTCCATAATAAACAAAGTTTTAAATATCATTATTTAGTTTTTGAGATTATGAAAATAATTATGTCATTTCCCCTTCTGCCCATTTGCTCCTTCCAAACCTTCCCAGAAACTCATTCCTCTTCCCTTTTAAATTCACAGCCATTTTTTTATTCATGGCTGTTATATAAATATACATGTATGTATTATATATGTGTATTTTTATATTTATATATGCATATATTCCTAAATAAAAAAATAATTCCTGAAGAAAAATATATGTTCAACAACAATGGAAACAGGGGTAAAGAGTAGATCCATCTGCAAAAAATTCAAACTTGTGCTCAGTGCATGAGTTGGCTGTTTGAAACCTGGGGCTTATGCAGGAACGCTTGGCTCAGCCTGGGAGGAGGGGACTCGACCTGCCTGGACTGAGTCTACCAGGTTGATCTCAATCCTCAGGGGAGTCTTTGTCCTGAAGGAGATGGGAAGGGGGCTGGGGGGCTGGGGGAAAGGTAGGGGTGGGAGCGGGAGGGGGGAGAAAAAGGGAATCTGTGGCTGATATGTAGAATTAAATTATATTGTAAAATAAAATAAAATAAAATAAAATAAAATAAAATAAAATAAAATAAAATAAAAAAGACTAAAACATGGTGTGGCTTTAACCATTGGGGGTTAGTAACAAGAAACACACAGAATTTGGAGCTCTAAGTATGTTACCAACATTTATGCACATGTCACACATCAATAAAAGGCTGACTGTCTATGACAAAAGTGGTTAGGCCTTACCTGGGATGACCTTCTCATAAGATTGGCTGAAGGGCCAGCTATTCTGGGGGAGGCTGCTCCACAAAAACAGTAGAGAGAAACCTAGAATTTACAGTGACACAAATTCCCTGGGTACAGTCCATTCCCAAGTAAAATAGTGGAATGTTTGAGATATCCAGTGTGATTCCAGACCAGCCCAATGCAACAGAGTAGCAGATCCAGAACCTATCCAATAGCCATGACCATGTGAATGTCACCAGAATACCACAAACATGTTTCAGACTAGACAGCCTCTTCAAACAGTGTCATTGGGAAAAGTATCTATCTGCATATAAAACCATGATCCTGCATCCAAGTCTCTAGTACCATATAATGAATCACAGATCTTATGAGAAACAGGTGGGTGAAACTATGATTTCCAGTCTCGCTTGGTCTACATGGTGAGTTCTGGGCCAGACAGAAGCAACACAGTGAGTTTAGGTGTCAAACAAAGGAAACACAAGCACAAAAAAAGTAATAGTTTGGTCATGTGTCCATTGACAGGAGTGCTTTTTTTGAACCAAGAAGACAAAAAAATTATTGCAGATACTTTTCTGATGTTGATAAGTGATCATAATTACTCAAAAATGCTTTCTAATATCATCCTATACTATAATACCTTTTCTTCTTTTCATGACAGGGTTTTTCTGTGTAGTCTAATGCCACTAAATGAAAATAAAGACCATTACCTATAGTAGGACAAGCCCACAGGGTTGAGGAAATTGGCTCAAACCAGTTGCTAAGGTGGGTGCATATTGTACTTCCTTATGAGCCAACCTGGAGTCTACCTGAGGGCCTAACAAACAGACACTGTCAGAGGTCCTGATCATGCAGTCTGCCTGAGGGCCTAGCAATAGGTGCTGACAGAAGTCCTAATTGTTCCTAGCTAATGAGGGGTAACCACGAAATGAGGGATGACCACTCAATGTCACAAGATTGGGACACAGCCTGGGTGTTGAGAGGAGGGTATATAAAGCTTTCCTTATTACTGAATAAATGAGTCTGCTATTTGCCCTCACCTGACTCCTGGTGTCTGTGTTGTTGATGCTGCGTCTTCTTACCCCCTCCTCTGAGGTAGCTCTTAGGACCCAGCCATAATTACCCAAATCCTTTGATCAAATTAAGCAAGATTTATTTTCTGTCAGACAGGGCTGTCACCCTAAAGTGGGGATTGAAAGTATAGCACTGAATACAGGAAAAAGTTGGGCTTATATATCCCCCAAAACTGCAGGACGGGTTTTTTTTTCAAGGGTTGGTGGGTTTCCAGAGAAACTTTTGTGTAGGAACTTGGCTGAACATTTTATATTTATTTGGCAGAACATCTTATCAGGGTATGTTCAAGCTGTGAGTCAAATTCCATAGAGTGGGGAGCATGTCAAATTCTAGAAACAGGTTAAAGCACAGTCAACTTGAATTTGGCAGCAAACAGAAATGAACTTGTTCTGACCTTGTAACAAAATGGCTTCCATCCTTAAGGTGGAGTCAGGCTGGTCCATCATTAGCTCTGGTTGTCCTGAAATTCACTTTGTAGACCAAGCTGGCATCAAACTCAGAGGTACACCTGCCTCTACCTCTGGAGTGGTGGGATTAAAGTAGTGTGCCACCAACACCTGGCTTATAATACCTTTTCTAACTATGAAAATACTGTGACCTGACACCCTCAAACAGCATACTATGCTTTCCACACTCCAAGGTGTAACACTAAGAACTCAGCATTACCATCATCTAATGTCCAACAGCTTCCCAACTTCTATTTCCAAGTCAGTGTCCCCAACCCACTGAGCCCAGTCCCATCTACACTGTCTCAGGTTGTCTTTCAACTGTCAGGCTGTCTGGACCCATGCTTTCTGGCAAGCTTTGACCAGCACTGGATCTAGGAGGATGCTGTATCCCCATATCTCACCCCTACAGTGAGTTCTGAACCCTTTAGATGCAAGATAGGTGGTGATTAATACCTCCACTGAACTACCAAACTCTTGGGATATATACTAACACCAAATGATTAAAGACTAAATTCTTCTGAGAGTCCCATCGACAACATGAACATGACAAGTCAAAACCAAATACTGCCATTGTGACTTGGGGGGAGACATTTCAGGAACTTGGATTTTGAAAATAGGTGTCTCCAGAAGTCAGTGGTTAGTTCATTGCTAACTACCCAGAGCTGACTTCATCCCACGCTGTACTGCTTTCACCAGCAGATGGTGGTCTTGTCATTTTCCTAACAAGTTAGTCAGAAACAAGTTAGTCTTCTGTGATTCAGGCTAAAGGTGCTTTGAGATAAAACATAAGCCCCCATCCCCTCACACACTACCCCCACCTACCCCCAGGTGGATGCAGAGACTCTTGCTGTCCCAGATGCAGAAAATAAATGAGGTCTGTGGTCCCAGCCCTGAAAATGTCAGTTACATCATTCCATCTATGGCTCTAGGAACATTGAGGAAGAAGAGGAGGAAAGGAAATAAGGGGAAGAGGAGGAAGGGCTAAGACATGGCATTCTCTAGACTCCATATAGCTGTTGTAATCAGTAACCAACAGCAACTGTGCTTACCTGTATTGACCTCACACTAGACCACAATTAGTTATCATTTCTCATTAAGGAAACTGCTCTTTGCAAGAGACTACTACAAAACCCCCACAACTAATGAAAATGCAGAGTTGGGGAGGTCAGGCCCAGTGGATACATCTACAGAACATTCCTGCACCTAAGGCACAAGGAACATTTTGAAGAGGAGGTGGAAAGATTGTAAGAACTATAGATTCAGAAGTCTGCTGTGAGATTATGTCTCCTAATAATGCGAGAAGCTACATCTATAGAAATGTCACCTACGGGACTACCCAAATGGAAGCTGAGCAAGGACACAAACAATGAACATACCAAATTGCATGGGCAAAAGCCTACAAGGCCTCAACTCTGCATAGAGAACTACAGGTAACTGAGGAATGCTGGGAGCAGGAGAAATCATTTCCTAAGTGGAGAGCATGCTAATTAGCTCTCCAATTGTCAGCCTTGAAAACATGCATCCAAGTAACATTATATGACTTGGTAGAACACATGTGATATAAAAGAATGCACTTTGGATACTGTATACTAAATGTTTAACTGGGCATGGAACAGGAAGAAAGGAGGAAGAGTGCGTGGGTCAACCAAAAAGAAGGATGTATGAAGCCTTAAGAAATTCCACTGTCTTACAAGTTAATAGGAAATTCAGTTTTTAAAACTTTGAACAGAGGTACCCTGTGGGGCATTTACCCACCACCCCCACAGTTCCCCAGAGTTTTCTTGAGTGTGAGCAGCAGGAAATATTAGATAGAAGGATTTATTGTGCAGAATATTGCGGAGATAAACAGAAAATAAAGAATAGCCTTGAGAGGGCCTGGAACTTTTTCCAACGGCCCCGACTGTCTCTGCCCCAGGATTTTTATAGAGACGCCAAGGGGTGGAGCAAAAGACCTCCTCCTCCAGCACAGCCAAGTGCAGACCATCTCAGACACCTGCACTCAGGCCTGTGGTCCTAATCATCCTCTCTGCGGACCTGCTGGGTAAAGCCACGAGGAACCCAAAAACGGGCTCCCACAGTACCCTACACAGGTAAATAATGCTGCTCCCAGAAACCAGGGCTATTAAATGTAACTCTCTGTATCAATTACTGGCTATCTGCCCAGAGGTGCCTCAAACAAAGCATGTCATTGCCAGTGCTCTTCCTTGACCATTTTGTTGCTGAAGACACCAAACAATTTAGTTGCATGATAGATAGCAATCTTAAATTTATTAGGGAACTCTCCCTGCTGGCAAGCTTTTGTAACACTGCAAGGTTCTGTGAGGGCTGCTGGTAGAGAAAAGATGTCAATGGTCTAACCTCTCTGGACCCTACATCTGACAATACCAACCTTCAAGCAGGATGTGTGCACTGGTGCAACACTGCACTACTGCTTATGGGCATAACCAACCAATCCCTTGACTGAATTTGAGGCTTGCTCTGTAGAGGGGAGCTCATCAAGACCATGATGGGGAAACTTACAGATACAACTGAACCAAGCTAGTGGGAATGCATGAACTTTAGACCAACAACTGTGGAGCCTCCATGGAACAGGAACTAGATCCTCAGTAGAAGTGAGACAGTTGTATAGCTTGGTCTATTTAAGGGGCCCCTGGAAGTGGGAATAGGATCTATCCCTGGTGAATGAACTGTCTTTTTGGAGCCCATTACCTATGGTGGGGCCCCTTGCACAGCCTTGATGCAGAGGGAGGGGCTTGGACCTGTCTCAATTGAATGTACCAGACTTTGTTGACTCCTCATGGAAGGCCATATGTTTTCAGAGAAGAGGATGGGGGGTGGCCTGGGGGGAGCGGGAGGAGTGATGAGAAGGGGATCTGTAGTTGGTATGTACAATGAATAAAAAATTTCTTAATGAGTAAATACAAAAGAAAGAAGAAAAAACATGGCTTGGAGAGTATATTGATGTTTTGTTAATGATCATATTGTTAATCTACCAATTAAACATTCGTCTATAATTATCAATTTGTACTACTCTTAACCTTAGTGAAAGAAGCCTCCTTTGCATTAGGTAGTGGGTAATGCAGAGACTCAAAACTGTTCAAAAAGTACTAAGAGCAGGCAACTGTGTAAGACTGTGACAATTACTATATCATCATGGCTGAGGTGGGGGGTGGTCCCATGAGGTTCCTTTCACTCCAATAGGGTCCAATAGCTATAAAAGGCAGCTATTTTGTTTCAGAGTCGAGTGAATATTTCCCCATTTTTCTTTAGCCCTTCAATTTCTGTATGTCCTTGTGGATTTCTTTGTTGTTGTTTATTGAGACGGGGTTTCTCTACATAGACCAGGCTGGCCTCAAATTCAGAGTTCAGTCTACCTTTGCCTCCAGAGTTCTGGGATTAGTGACATGCACCACAACCTTAGCCTTTGGGATTTTGTGAGCTGTATATAAGAATGCCCATGTTATCACATTCACAGCCTATCTCTTTACAGTTTCTCACCTTCTTGCTATTAGTACCAGGACCCTGTACTTAGTAGGCCCCTAGACCTTAACACAACTGACTCCATGGTGGAAGAGCCATTCAGGTTGTAAAACTCAGCACATAGATACCACCACCTGCCAGAAACTAAAACAAAGACCCAATCCATTAAAGTCCTTATAGTTCTTCAAAAGTCTCAAAATTATACCAACCTTGCCTTTTAGCTTCTATAGTTCTGCTTCTGGCTAACTGTTCTTGTTAAATGAAGTATGTCAATCAAGAACACAGTTTTTGTGCTTAAAAGTTCACCCTGAGAAAAGCTAGGTGCTACACTAGGATGTCAAATGCCCAGTGTAGTCATTGGCCGCTAATAAAGACTTCCTATTGGTTTAAACCAATGTTCCAGCAGCCTTCTCTGGAAAATATTCCACAACAGTAACATTTGACTCTAGTAGGAAGTTTCTGAAGGTCAACAAAAGATGAGATTTTATGAGAGCATTTTCTTTCAAGGTAAATTTCTTCTTATGTGGGAAATTTCAGCACTGGGGAAAGGATTTATCAACTTGAATGCATTTCAGGGATTGGAATTTCCAATGAACAGCCACATGGGGATTATATATGGTATACCTTTATATGGTTCTCAGAACTATTAATTGTGTGATGTACAACAAAATTAAAGGGCTTCATCACATTTTTTATGTTACTACATTTTGTCCTCATTATGATCTTTTTGTTGTTTAGACAGTGTTTATGTAGTGCTATGGAATAATGTACGCTGGTTTAATAAAATGCTGATTGGCCAGTAGCCAGGCAGGAAGTATAGGCAGGGTGAGCAGACTAAAAGAATGCTGGGAAGAGGGAGGGCGGAGTCAGGAGTCACCAGCCAGATACAGAGTAAGCAAGTTGACAAGGTAGAACTGAGAAAAGATACCAAGCCATGTGGCTAAGCATAGATAAGAATTATGGGTTAATTTAAGTGTAAGAGCTAGTCAGTAAGAAGCCTGAGCTAATGGCTGAACAGTTATAATTAATATAAGCTTCTGAGTGATTATTTTATAAGTGGCTTCAGGACTGCAGGGTTGGGCAGGACTGGACAAAAGTTCCAACTACAATGTAATCCTGGCTGTCCGGGAGCTCACTATGTAGACCAGGATGGCCTCTGACTCAGAGATCTTCCTGGCTTTGCCTTCTGAGTGCTAGGATTAAAGGTTTGAACCACTATACCCACATTATTATAAATTATTAGATGTTGAACACAAGAATTTTTTTTTTTATTATTACAGCTTTTCCAAGGAGCTGGATATATGGCTTAGTGGTTAAGAGCACTGACTACTCTTCCAGAGGACCTGGGTTCAATTCCAAACACACATACATGCTGTGGGATTGTCTTTCTATATGCTGTGAATATGTGTTACTACCACTGGTTAAGAATCTGCTTTGGCCTATGGCAAGACAGGTTATAGCCAGGCTGGAAATCCAAGCAAAGATACAGGGAGAAGAAAGGCAGAGTCAGGAGGGATGCTGTGAGCTGCTAGGGGAGCAAGATGTATTACAGCACAGGTAAAGACACAAGACATGTGGTGATACATAGATGAATAGAAATGGGTTAATTTAAGATGTAATAGCTAGCTAGCAATAAGCCTGAGCCATAGACCAAACAGTTTGTAATTAATATTAAGCCTCTGAGTGATTATTTTATAAGCTGCTGTAGGGCAGGATGGGACATAGAAAAGCTTCCAGTTACACATACCAGCTCACAATTTTTTGTCAGTCTACCTTTAGGGAAATCAGATGCCTATTTCTGGCTTCTCCAAGCACCAGGCATTAAGGTAGTACACAGAAATACTTACATAAAGTGCAAGCATACACACACACACACACACACACACACACACACACACACACACACACAAAAGCAAAACAACAAACTTTTCCCACCTTTGCAGAATTTTATTTTCATATAAACCATGTGAAATTTTTTAAGATTTAAGGCATTCACAAGTTTCTTATATTTGTTTCTATTGTTGTGTTTTCATATTATTTGCAATGATATTTTTCTCACCAGTATGAATTTTCTGATGTCTTCTAAGATTCAAAATCTGGATAAAGGACATGTCACATTCTTTGCATTTGCAAAGTCTTTCTCCAGTATGAAGTTTCTGATGTGTTCTAAGATGTGAGTTACGGGTGAAGGATTTGTTACATTCCATACATTTATAAGGTTTCTCTCCAGTATGAATTTTCTGATGTTGTTTAAGAGTTGAACACTCAGTAAATGATTTGTCACATTCTGTACATCTGTAAGGTCTCTCTCCAGTATGAATTCTCTGATGTATTCTAAGATACGAGTCCTGGGTAAAGGATTTGTCACATTGCCTACATTTGTAAAGTTTCTCTCTAGTATGAATTTTCTGGTGATTTCTAAGATTTGAGGACATAGTAAAGGATTTATCACATACCTCACATTTGTAAGGCTTCTCACCAGTATGGATTTTGTAATGCCTTTTAAGATGTGATAATTCAAGAAAGGATTTACCACATTCTTTGCATTTGTACAATTCTTCTAAAGAATGAGTTTTCTGATGTCTTGTAAATGATGAATAGTGAGTAAAGGATCTGTTGCAGTCCTTGCATTTGTAAGGCTTCTCTCCAGTATGGAGTCTTTGATGTGTTTTAAGGCTTGAGTACTGAGTAAAGGATTTGTCACAAATGTTGCACATGTACGGTTTCTCTCCAGTATGAACTCTCTGATGCTTTGTAAGAGTTGACTTCACAGTAAAGCATTTGTCACATTCCTTGCATTTGTAAGGCTTCTCTCCAGTATGAATTCTCTGATGTTCAGTGAGGCTTGAAGCAGTACTGAAGTATTTCCTACAGTTTCCACATTGGTGTGGTTTCTCTCCAATGTAGAATTTTTGTTGCAAATGACTGAATGTACAGTCAAAATCGTCATTATATTCTCCCTGCCTGTGCTCTTTCTTTGCAGTGTCCAGTCTCTGATCTTGAGTAAGGTTGGAACACAAATTTAAAGATTTCTCACAGTCTTTAGATTTGGAAAGTTCTTCTCCATTGTGCATGCTTTTATGTCTGTCTGGGTTTGTTGAGTCAATAGAGGCATCCCTGTGATTATTGCATCTGTAGTTATTAGAGTGCTCTATAGTTTCACTTGTTCTATAAAGTGCATATTTGCAGTGGTCATGAAGCATTTTGCCAAGCTCAGTACACTGACAAGACTTCTTTTCATTATTCACATGGTGATGGACAGGATCACATATGCAATAGTTCTCTGAAAATAAGTACAGTTCAGATTAACAGGGCTTGTTCTAAGATTAACATTTGACAAATGACTGTTCTCCCTAAGTTCTCTGTTAAGTCAATCAGCAACTATTTAGAATAGAGCTCCCAGGAGTCTATTTATTTCTTTCACTAAAATTTGTGGATTCTTACAAAAACAGAGTGATAGCCTTCAAGGAAGTTGAAGCAGATAATTGAGGAATCAGTTATTAGCTTGGGGATAGAGGTTACTGACTGATTATATTTAGAATATATGTCTCTTATTTTTAAACATTTTTTTTGTCAAATATTGATGAAGAAGAGTTCAATCTAATCCCAGGTTCACAGTGTTTACTTACTAATGTACAGCAATGACGATTATAGTTCAGAATATTCAATTCCCTTAAAGATTAAAGGCTTTTTGAAATGCATCAAAGGGTTTATTTTTTTTTCCAAAAAGTACATTTGATTCTTCAAAAGTAAGGGATGCAAAGCAAGTATTCTGCCAGACACCAGAGGCTCTAAATAAGCAGTTTTCAACCTGTGGGTTATGACTATCTAAAAATACATTATTTCTGATGGCCTTAGGAACTGAGGCATTGCTTAGTAGCAAAGTTACAGTCAAGAATTTGCAACAATAATTTTATGATTGGAGTCACCAAAACATGAGGGACTCTATTAAAGGGTTGTAATATTACCAAGGTTGAGAACCACTGCTGCTCTAGACCATTTGGGGCAGGGCTATCATGGGAAACTAGTGTTTATTTCTACCCACCATTGACATACATGCAAGGAAGGCAATTGCAGAATAGTCCTACTTCATGGACTCACATTAGTCTTGAGTTTTGTAAAATTATTCCAATCTGTTATCAGCATAGTCAAATACAACTGCATTTTGTACTAGTATTAAATCACCATAATCCAGGTGCAATAAGTCACATCTTCAAACAATGATAGCAGGAAGGGGGCATCCCTGGGCCAGGACACTACACTAAGTTCAATTATCAGGAATCCATTCAAGTGGAATTGAATATCGCAAAAGCATTCTCATCTCTTCCTTTCTCTTTCACTTGAAGCCATCACTGTTGTTCTGCTCATTCACTAACTCACCCTGGTTGTGGCTACTCTCTCTTCTCCACATTCCAGGGCAATCTCCTTTGTTCCAGATAGCTGACTTTGAATACAATAATCCATGTGTTCTGTGAGCGAGCCTATGATACATGCTAGAATTTTTGGAAGAATACAGATGTCTAATAGCACAGTACTGAACTGAGCTCAGTACATGAAGAGAACACAAAGTAGAGGAATATAGGAATGACTTCCAATTGCTACTTCCTGTCAGAATCTTCAGCATAATTAGGGAGAATTTTCAGTTTGCACATCTTGAGTTTTTCTCACAACTGAAACAATGTCAACAGCAATGACAGACATGGAGTTTTAAGATATGAGTTCCTGAATGTGTCATAGACCCTAAATGAAGGGTACAGGACACCTACAAATTGGAGAATAGATAGAAAAAACATACCAAGCTACTAGCCTGCTATTGTTTACAAGACACCCTAACTGAGAGTTCATAACTTATAAAATCAGTACCTAGAAAGCCTGAGTTAGGAATTATACAAGCAAAATGTTCTCACCCACAGAGACCAGGTTGTTATAATTCTCCAACATCACATCGATGTACAAAGCTCTCTGAGCAGAGTTCAGGCATTCCCACTCCTCCTGGGAGAAGTCCACAGCTACATCCCAGAATGTCAATAGACCCTGAAACAAAAAAGTAGGGTTTGTTTTTCTACTGGACAGAGTGCTTTCCTGTATATAAGGAGACTTAAGGAAATTAGGGATGTAGATGAGTGAAGAAAATTACTCAAAAACATAATTTCTAATATAGTCACATTCCATAATGGGTTTTCAAACTGTAAAAAGAGGATGACACAATGTTCTGACAAGCAATATACACAAAACAACACACACTTAAGGTCTAGACACAGTTATCTTTCTTGTATAGATGCTGTGTTATGTTGCACAGGATCAAAGTGGACATGTCTCGTAAGGAAAATTTTTGTGAGGTCTAAATGCTGTGCCTGAAGTTCATGGTAAAATACTGACAGTGAATCATCCTGTCTGTTCTTGGGCCTTACATGATTATATTTTAACATGCTCAATTCATATGTTTAGACTCTAGCTCCAAAGCCTCACCATTAAAGAGCAAAGGGGTAGATGGGGAAGGCAGAATTTATGATTAATTAGGGAGTCAAGGAGTTTTTTTTTTTTCTGCAGTAAAAAGGACTATATCAACATTTTATACTGTGAATTTTAATCTTAACATATAAAATCAAGTAGTATATAGGGAGATAATTTTATGAGAATATAGGGCCACTACCAAGCAGACAGAAAAATCAGCATCAGGCATATTTGATATAAACCAAAATTTTCTAAAAAATATGAAGACCTGACTTAGATAAATAACAATTTCAGAAGTTTTGAAGATTTCACTTGCAAAGAGTTATAAAAAACTGATGGGAGTACAAAAACACATCAAATAATGTTTAAGTTACAGCTCAGGATGTACACATAAGTGTAGTACACTGGATGCATTCAGATGTGATATAATTTCCTGTCAGTAAATGAATATATTAAATTCTGTGAGAACTATAGTCATTTTTCAGTGCTTTGCAAATATAACTCAGAGAATGGCTAAAGAGAAAATTTGCACAACTCTGTCTGAATTTTGTAGTTTTCAATGTGTTCTTTTTAGTACCTATGCTGTATTGTCTAATAGCATTTTAGATTAGTAGTGTTTGATTGTCTTAGTTATGGTTCCTGTTGCTGCGATGAAACGTCATGACCAAAAAGCAAGCTGGGGAGGAAATGGTTTATTTGGCTTACACTTCAGCTTTGCTGTTCATCACTGAAGGAAGTCAGGACAGGAACTCAAACAGGGAAGGATCCTGGAGGCAGGAGCTGATGCAGAGGCCATGGAGGGGAGCTGCTTACTGGCTTTCTTCCCCTGACATGCTCGGTGCCCCTTCTTATAGAAATCCGGATCAACAGCCAAGGGATGGCATCACCCACCATGGGCTGGGCCCTCCCCCACTGATCACTAAATGAGAAAATGCCTTGCAACTGTATCTCAAAGATGCACTTCCTCAGCTGAGGCTCCTTCGTGATGATTCTAGCTTGTGTCAAGTTGACACACAAAACCAGCCAGCACAACTGACCCCTTATCAGCTAAACACACAAACACATCACTGGTTAAGTCACAACCTTTCCTTTCTTATTTTTCTCCATGGTCTTGAATAACTTTAAATGTCCCAGTCTTTACAAATTCAAACACATTAAAATTTCAGTTCCTTTAAAAGAGTCAATCTCTTTAAAAACCCAAAGTCTTTTAAAATCCAAGTCTCTCAGCTGTGAGCTCCAGTACAATGCTTTATTTCAAGAGGGAAAAAGTAGGGCACAGTCACAAACAAAGCAGAACAAAATTCCAGCTGTCCACTATCTGGGATGCAGCCACCATCTCCTGGAGTCCTCCAAAGGACTTGTCACTTCTCTGGCACTGTCCTCTGAAGCACACACTGCTGTGGGATGTTAATGTATGTCCTGTGGGAGCCCTTCTTGGGTTCCTTGTGGCGTTACCCAGCAGGTCCGTATAGAGGATGATTAGGACCATGGGCCTGAGTGCAGGTGTTTGAGATGGTCTGCACTTGGCTGTGCTGGGGGATGGTCTGTATGTCAAGTTGTTCTGATTGGTTAATAAATAAAACCTGATCGGCTGTGGTTAGGCAGGAAGGATAGGCGGGACTAACAGAGGAGAAATAAAAGGACAGAAAGGCAGAAGGAGACGCTGCAGCCATCGCAATGACCAGAGACACTGCAGCCGCCGCCATGACCAGCAGCCTGTGAAGACGCCGATAAGCCACCAGCCACGTGGCGAGGTATAGATTTGTAGAAATGTGTTACTTTAAGATATAAGAATAGTTAACAAGAAGCCTGCCACGGCCATACAGTTTGTAAGCAATATAAGTCTCTGTGTTTACTTGGTTGGGTCTGAGCGGCTGTGGGACTGGCAGGTGACAAAGATTTGTCCTGACTGTGGGCAAGGCAGGAAAACTCTGGCTACAACACACAGCTGGTTTTCTAGGTACTGGCTGGCTCCACCCCAGTGTTCTACTGTCCTGAGTGGTCTTCTAGTGACACTGGCATCTCCAAAATGCTGTAGTCCCTTGCTGCCACTGTACTGCACTTTCCCCAAAAGCCTCTCATAGGCTCTCTTCATGGTGCCAAGTTTCAACTTCTTTGTATGACCCCCTTATTCCTGGGCCTTCAACTGCCACTGAGAGTGCACCTTCACCAGTGGCCTTTCCTGGCCTCTCAGTGACAAGCTTCAGCTGCTCTCCATGACCCCTTCATGCCTTCAAAACCAGTACCACCTGGGTGATGCTTACACGTTACCAAGTCTGGCTGCAAGCACAAGGTACAACCTTGGCTGCCTCTGAAACAGTTTCTCTATGCGCTCAGGAAACACTTCTCAGCAGATATCACCTCAGTGATACTGGGTTCTTAAACACCACTAATTTCTTAGCTCCAGCCAACCAGCACCAAGTATCCCAGCAAAGCAAAATTTTGCTTTAGTAGTTATGGTATCTTGTTAATCACAGCTGATTCTTCAGCCCCAGTTAACCAGAACCACAAGATTTTAATGCAAAATAACAAAAGACCCTGATAGGGTCTTTAAACTTCTCTCTGAAACTTCACAAGCCAGGCGGGCCTCCATCTTCTGCATTGCTCTTAACATTCTCATCTTCCAAGCTCACAAAGACCATCCACAGAGCTCTTTTTTTTTTTTGTTTGTTTTTGTTTTTTTTCGAGACAGGGTTTCTCTGTGTAGAGCTTTGTGCCTTTCCTGGAACTCACTTGGTAGCCCAGGCTGGCCTTGAACTCACGGAGATCCGCCTGGCTCTGCCTCCCGAGTGCTGGGATTAAAGGCGTGCGCCACCACCGCCCGGCTTCCACAGAGCTCTTAACACTCAATGTTTCTTCTGGCCAAAAGTTCCAAAGTTGTTCTACAATTCTTCCTAAAACATGGTCAGGTCTGTCACAGCAATACCCCACTATGCTGGTACCAATTTCTCTTAGTTAGGGTTCCTGTTCCTGCAACGAAATACCATGACGGAAAAGCAAGCTGGTGAAAAAAGGGTTTAATTGGCTTACACTTCAGCATTGCTGTTCATCACTGAAGGAAGTCAGGACAGGAACTCAAATAGGTCAGGATCCTGGAGGCAGGAACTGATGCAGAGGCCAGGGACAGGAGCTGCTTATTGGTTTACTTCCCCTGGCATGCTCAGCCCACCTTCTTATAGAACTCTGGATCAACAGCCAAGGGATGGCACCACCTACCATGGGCTGGGCCCTCCCCCACTGATCACTAAATGAGAAAATGCCTTACAGCGGGATCTCAAGGAAGCACTTCCTCAGTTGAGGCTCCTTCCTCTCTGGTGACTCTAGCTTATGTCAAGTTGATACACAAAACCAGCCAGTACAATTCTTCTTTTATTTTTCTGAAAATACAAAGATGTGGTGACATCTGTCTGAGCCATGAGGCAGGGTTACATATGCAAACCTGCAGGTCAGAGCCTATGCACCAAATCTCCACTTTAAAACACAGCAGCTTCAAGGTACAGGAGTCGAGCCATGACCCTCACAGGAACTGACTAGAGCAAGGCAAGCATGAGGACTGTTCTTTCTGCATCAAATATGATGCTTATGCACATCAATCTGTCAATGTCCCCAAGACACTCATGATGCATTCAACATAATGCTACACAATGAATCCCATCCAGAAAAGATTGCGCAATGGGACCATGTTGGGGGTAGGGGGAGACAAATAAAAAAAAAAATACTGATCTCTCCTGTTCAGCCAGTTACCACTGAGTATCCTAACCATGTGAGTGATGTGAACAGCAATTCTCCTCAGACAAACAGATACAAGGTTTCAAACAGATACAAAGATATGAACAGACACATGGACACATCATTAGTGTCATGATATTAAACACCAAAGCGAAATACAAGTAGACTAGAATCATGATATTAAACACCAAAGCAAAATACAAGTAGACAAGAACAACAATTTCATGGCAAGATCAAGCCACATGCAACTGTCATGTTTAGCACTCTATAGTGTGTTTAAATCTTTAGTATTAAGACACTAGATATGTCTCTTTTAATTCCACATATTTCTAAGATGTTGTTCCAACTCATTCATGTGTTTCCATATGCACGGAAATGGAACAGATCTGACAAATTGATGCTACACGGCACACGATACCCGGCTCAACAATATGTAAGTCCATCCTCCATATCAATTGGCCAGAAACATAATTTTTTTGGTCATGTGTCACAGTGGAAATATTTTCAAAATTATAGGACATTTGTGTATGTGGGATATTTGACCCCCTCCCCAAAAAAAATCTGGGGAGAGCAGAATAAGTGCTACAGGAGATGTGGAATTATAGGATTATATTGTATAGCTGTAGTCATAAAGACAGTCTGGTATGGGAATAAACACAGATAAGAGGATAACAGAATGGGATAGAGAACCCAGAAGAAAACCACCAATCCATCCATCTTAGTATTTGGCAAAGGAAGAAAAAGATACATTAGAAAAATATGGTCTTTTCAACAAATGGTACTGGCAAAACTGGATCCATCAGGAGAATGAAATTAGATTCTTACTCTTTCACATTGTACAAAAATCCATTAAAAATAGATCAAAAGCCTTATTTAAAACCAGACACACAGAAACCTAGAAAACAGGGAATACAAATCAGGATATTGAGATGGGCAAAAACCCATAAATTAGAAAGAACACCAACATCACAGGAACTAACACAAGTATCAACAAATGGGACTATATGAAAATAAAGTTTTTGTTTACCAACAGAAACAGTCAGCAGAGCACACAGACATCCCTCAGAATGGGAGAGAATCTGTACCAGCGACACTTTGGATAGGGGCGCATATACAGAATTTACCAAGAATTAGGGAAATTAAATAACATGAAAATGAAACTGCCAATCAACAAATGGGGAAACGAACTGAATAGACACTTTTCAAAGACAGAAACACAAATGACCCCAGGAACCCTGCACTGCCAACAGAGAAATGAGAACAAAAATTACTTTGAAGTACTGCTTCACTCCAGGCAGAACAACTGTCATCAACTAACCTAACAAAAAGTGTTAGAGGGGATGAGGAGAGAAAGTGTCAATGAACTGAATACCAAGCCCAAACCCAATGAGAGAATGAACACATGAACACCAGATGGTAAAGCCTCAGGAAAGTGACACTTCTGCTCTGGAGAGAAATGCACTCCATCTGCAGAGAACATCTGTCTTTTATATAAATTTTGTTGCTGAGCAAGCAAGAGCAAGGAGGCAGATAACAAGGGCCAAAGAAAAGCAGGTAGTTTGAGCTATACCACAAAACTGTTTAAAAATTTTAAATAACAGACATGGTTCCAGCTGTGACCTAGTTTGATAGTATGCTATCCCCTTCTTGTGTGAGCCAGTCTGAAGGACTTTAGATACTGTATCTTTCCTGTGAGAGCACCCTCTTTAAATACATTGAACCTAGGTAAGGAACAATGTAACCCTTGGGTTGATTTCCTTTCTTTTAGAGAAGACAGTTTCTCCTAGGTCACATCAAAAGGAAGCCTTATTCATTGTTGGTGTGGATGGGAGGGTGGTGCAAATTAACACAATTTCAAATGAAATCAGTTTGAAGATCATTAACAAATTAAAGACAGAACTAACATAAGTCCCAGCTCTCTCACTCCTGGGCATATACTCAGAGAACTCCACACCCCACTATAGAGATAGTTACACCCCACAGTTAATGCTGCTGTATTCACAATAACAAAGAATTGCAATCAACCTGTTTATCCACAGATGCATGGATAATGAAAATGGTATACATATAAAATGGATTCCTATTCATTGGAAAAGTGTAATAAAAATTTGCAGGAAAATGGATGGATTCATAATGTGTAGTAATTAAGTGAAGTTGTACAATATCAGAAAGAAAAAATCATGTTTTTCTTCATATGCAGAGTCTAGCGATTATTATGTGTACGTGGGACACAACATACATGTGGGCACAGTAGAACATGGCGAAAAGAGAATAAGAAAGGTTAAATATCAGTGTTGATATAGGACTGAATGCATGTAATCAAAACCAGCTATGAAAAAGGATATTAAGCTAAGTGCTTCTCTAGCTCTAATTATGTCACAGGTTTTGGTTTTTGATGGTAGATAAATAAATAAAAATATATTAGATATTGAAACTATAAAATCAAATGTGAGCCTCCAGAGCTTCTGTTCCCAATGACTACTCTAACTTTGTAAGTACATTGAGTTGTGCAGTCTGGGTCTGATTAATTTCAGCATGTGATCTTGTTTGTTTGCAATATTTTTCATAATAAAATTTAAAAAAAATCATAAGCAGAAATTTAAAGGCTTCCAATGTTTCAAATTATAACATTTCTACCAAAAAGGGGGGGGGGGGGGGGGGGGCGCATTACCACTGACCTGGGACAGATTAACTGCAGAATCAGCCATTTCTTTCTGTTTCTGTTCTTTGAGTTTCTCTTTCAGGAACAATGAATAGATGGCTTGCTGACCTTGCATATTAAAGAGTCAAAAGCAAAAGCAAAAATTAGTAATGAAAGCTGTTAGAGAACAATGTCAAACCACATGAAAAGACACAAGCAACAGAAGATGACCAGGTATCCAGAAAATGATCCCCAATCCAGGAGAGCATGGAAAGACATTTAAACCTTGAAGAGAAAGTTACCGTCAACAGTACCGCTGCATAAAGAAAAATTCTATCGTAAAATTGATGGAGACATGAGTGCATTTTAAGACAGTCAGGAATTAAAACGGTTCATTTCACTAAAGCAGCACTGAAGATAATAAATTAGAGGCAAAACCTACACAGGAGAGTCAGAGGAACTATCCATGAGAATACTGGAAATAATAAATATCATGTGAATAAAGAAATACAGGAAAAATGGGAAGTAATCATCCATGGGTGAGACAGCAAATCACTAATTCTCAGACAAAAGAAAGAAAATTACTCCCAACATAATCCAACCGGCAACAACATAAAAAACAAAACCATAGGGAATAAAAACTCTACAAACAAACAAAAAATTTAGCGACTCTGGAAACCAATATGGAGAATCCTTAAAAAGTTCAAGAAATCCAGCACATAGACCAGCTGTACCACTCCTTGGCATAAACTCAAAGGACTTGACACCCTCCTCCGTAGATACTTGCTCACCTATTTTCATTCTGCTCTATTCACAATAGCTATAAGAGAGAGACAACGTGAATGTCCTTTAGCTGACAAATGGGTAATAGAAATGTGGTACATATGACCTATAGAATACTGTTCAGGGATAAAGAAAATTTGAAATCACGAGCTTTGCAGGTAAGTGGATGGACCTAGTAAAGATCATATTGAATGGAGTAATCCAGACTAATAAAGTCATAGCATGATCTCTCTCATAGGAAGTTCCTAGCTCCAAATCTTCAGATGTGAGTACACAACCTGGAGAAACTGCAGTAACAAGAAAAGAAAAAACAGACCACTGTAGGTTGTGGGGTAGTAGCAGAGACAGAAATAACAGAGAACAAGTGATCTGAAGGGGGAAATGGAAAACCAGAGGGAGGATTTAATTATTGAGATAGGACAGGTATAAACACAGAAGGTAAAATAACAGTAAGATTTTGAAAACATCATAAGGCATAATAGTATTGTCCATCTACCAAAAAATGCATATAATACATATAAGTCTGTGCATGCATATTCATTCATAGTATAAATAAGAATTTCCCATCTGGGCTGATGGGAATGTGATGCTCCCACAAGACATTTTCTAACAAAACCACTCACACAAGGCACTTCTGTTTTGAAGTTGTTTGTCATTGCTGTCCAAGAGACTCCCCAAACGTAATAGGCTATTGCTGTTGTCTATGGTGGCTTCCCAGAGGTAGAAGGTGAGTCTCTATTATTGAAGAAGCCTTGCACTTCAGACACAGAACCCAGAGGATTCAAGATGGATATGACCTTAAAGCCTCCTCCCTGGGGACTAACTTTCATTGTACCAAAAGTCAAAGGAGGGAGCCAGCCAACAGTCTAATTCAGCTATGACACCCACGAACCACAATGATCTGCACTGCATGATAACTCTATCATGCAAGAGTGGCACACAGACCTTGGTAGTAACCAACAGCTTCTAATTGGACTTAAAATCTTTTCAACAAGAGGAAAATCATGCCTGGTACCTAGCCAGTTTCTCCACAGCTAGTGAAGTCAAGGATCTTGGAGGAGAACTTACAACTACTACTTTACTAAATCAGCACAATCTGTAACGTCTTTCTAAATATTTTCCTTATTTTCACAGATAAATGTAGTCCTCACCCCTCACCAAAGAAAGTTCCTGATGCAACACATCAAAAAGCACAATCAGTCAAAATGCAGAGTTGTAAGGCTCAGTCTCCACTGACACATGACCAGTACAACTCCTTCACCTAAGGCTCAGGGGACACTGAGAAAGAGAGGGCGGGAACATTTTAAGAGCCAGAAGAACAGGATGTTTGCTGTGACATTGTGTCTCCTAGAAATATCAGAGAAGCTACATGCATGAAATCATACAAACATGGCTGACTAAACATGAGCTGAACAAGGACAACACCAAGAGACATGCTAACATGGAAGGGAGAAGGCTCATTAGGTCTCAAATCTAGTCAAACACTAAGGAATTCTGAGAGCTGGAGAAATAGTCTTTCCCAGAGAATTGAGCACCATATGGCTATCCAATATCAAATGTTCAACCTTAAAAACATACAGACTGAGTAGGTTGTATTTTTATGTTTAGCATACACAGAAACATATAACAACAATGGAAGAAAAAGTTATTAAGAAATAATAAATACATATGGAAAGTCAAGATTTTGGATCATTTAGATTAAAAACATTATAATATTTTCTATTACTGCTACTCACATAATTAAACTTAACAGGGGGCTAGAGAGATGGCTCAATGGTTATGAGAGCCTGTTGTTCTTATAGAGACCCAGGTTCCATTCCCAGACTCTGCACAGTGGCTTCTATCTGTCCATAACTACAATTCCAGGATGCATATGACATACAGTCATACATGCAAGCAAAATACTTGTATACATAAAATATATGAATCTAAATAAAAATGAATAGTAAATAATAATTAGTAAAGAGGGAGACAAAAAACAAACAAATAAAAACAAAACAAAATAAAATTCCTTGAATGAACTTACTAAACAGAAGAAAGGTCCCTATCTGAAAATCTTGATTTGCTGAAGAACTGAAGAAGATGCTAACATGGGAAGATGATTTACACAGATATAAATAATATTGAAATTTTCAGTATTTCTGAAAGTGATTTCTATGATCAGTTCAAACTTCATGACATTTAAACTTCTCACAACATACTTCAGAGAAATAGTAAAGAGAAACCTAAAATTTGTACTGATGGACAAATTCCCTGGGTACAGAGCAGCCCCAGAATAGTGTTACAATGCTGGAGCTTTCCCAGTGTGATTCCAGAAGACACTGCAGAGCCACACAACCAACAGCATCATGGGAGCAGAGAAGACAAACGGTCCAATGAAACAGACCAGCAGATCCACAACTTGCCCAATAGCAATGATCCTGCCACTAAAATAACACAAACATGAGTTTCAGATTAGACAGCCTCTTCAAACAGTGACATTGGGAAAACTATTTATCCACATATAAAAACATGAACCTGGGTTCAAGTCTCTCCTACCATATAATGAATCATAGACTTCTGTGTATGATCTGAAACAGTGAATCCTACAGAGCAACACAAAGGGGCAACACTTGATACAACAGCAGGAACCCACAAATAGTACTGTGTAAAGTTAAAAACATCCAGGGAAAGGGTAATAATTAAAGAATGAAGGGACAGCTTACAAAGCAGATACATTTGTTAGCTAGCTATTTATAGAACAATGGATGAAAACCCACAACCTGTCCAAAATTACAAAGGAAGCAAATGCTAATATCATTGGTAAATAAACAAATGGATCAAACACAACATGCTCAACAGCAGTTGAAATTCCCAATTTATTGGACATATTAAAAAGTTCTATATTGTAGGTCATAAGGTAATGTAAATTTAATATACAGAGATTCCAAATCTCTAGTCAATGTCCACACTTTGGAGTAACTAAATAACAAATGCATTTATTTCAGTAATTTCTTGAAATGTAAATGTATAAAATATTTAAGCAAATGATATAAAAAGACTACACCATTCAAAAGGAAAAAGGTCAGTTGAAATTTAAAACATATATTTGCTACCAAAGGTTTATTTCATATACAAGAAACTGAGGTAGAAGGAAATTTTTTTTAATGTGATAAATATGGACAGCAGTAAAGAAGACTGATGATCATAAGTAAAACAGTGACAGAAAATCAAGGCAAAAGCTGAAGACAAGGAGTGGATATCTGTCACCAACCCTGGCTGCCTGGTTAAGGACATGAAGATCAAGTCCCTGGAGGAGATCTACCTGTTCTCCCTGCCCATTAAAGAATCTGAGATTATTGACTTTTTCCTGGAGACATCTCTAAATGATAAGGTTCTAAAGGTCATGCCAGTGCAGAAGCACATTCAGGCTAGGTAGAGGACCAGGTTCAAGGCTTTTGTCATTATTGGGGGCTACAGTAGTCATGTGGATCCTGGTGTTAAGTGCTCCATGGAGGTTGCCAATGCCATCTGAGGGGACATCATCTTGGTCAAGCTTTCCATTGTCCCTGTATGGCAAGGCTACTGGGGGAACAAGATTGGCAAGCCCCACACTGTTCCATAAAAAAGTGACAGGCAGCTGTGGCTCTGTGTTGGTGCTTCTCATCCCTGCCCCCAGAGGCACAAGAACTGTCTCTGCTCCTGGGCCCAGGAAGCTACTGATGATGGCCAGTATTGATAAATGCTACACATCAGCCAGGTGTTGCACTGCACCCTGGGCAACTTTGCCAAGGTCACCCTTCACACATCTCCAAGACCTACATCTACCTGACCCTTACCATTGGAAAGAGACTGTTTTCATCAAATCTCCTTATCAAGAATTCACTGACCATCTTATGAAAACCCAGAGCAAAGTTTCTGTTCAGAAGAACCAGGCTCCAGTTGTACCACCACATAAGGATTTTAATATAAGAAAAGTGAATTAAGTCTGTTAATACACACACACACACACACACACACACACACACACACACACACACACAGAGTAAGCACTATTAACAAATGATAAATTAATCCATTAGATAAAAAGTTGTGATCAACATGGGTGCATGTCACAAAACCCAGAATGCAGACATCTACAGCAGACAGAAAACGGAAAAATACATAAAACATGTGAAAACTATCATATTGCTTCATGTTCTTTGCAAACATAAGAAGACAATCTAGAAAGAGTCTGTCTTCTTTAAGACTCCATGCAATTCCTATCACAATCCTATTGCATGTTTTACAGAAAGGAATGCTAAAAATACCAAGGACCAGCAAAGAGCCAGAAAATACTAAGAGGATTAGCCTAGAGGTGATCTCATGCATACTACAATACAGCAATGGAAACACGTGAATGTCATGACCACAGACTACTTGCCAAGTCACCTGACACCATCTCTAAGACCTACATCTACCTGACCCCCAACCTCTGGAAAGAGACTGTTTACTAAGTCTCCTTATCTGGAATTCACTTCACCATCTTGTGAAAAGCCACACCAGAGTGTTAGAGATTCAGAGGAACCAGATTCCAGCTGTAACAACACATGAGAGTTTTTTTTTTTTTTTTTTTTTGTTTTTCGAGACAGGGTTTCTCTGTGTAGCTTTGCGCCTTTCCTGGAACTCACTTGGTATACCAGGCTGGCCTCGAACTCACAGAGATCCACCTGCCTCTGCCTCCCGAGTGCTGGGATTAAAGGCGTGCGCCACCACCGCCCGGCTACATGAGAGTTTTTATACAAGAGAAATAAAGTGAATTAAGTCTGTTTAAAAAATACAAAAATAATGAGTGCGGGCAAATGATAAAATGATCCATTAGACAGAAAGTTCTTTGATCCACATGGGTGCATGTCACAAAACCCGGAATGCAGACAGCCATAGCAGACAGAAAATAGAAGAATACATAAAACATGTGGAAACTGTCACATTGCCTCATGTTCTTTTCAAACATAAGAAGACAACCTAGAAGGAGGTTGGTCTTCTCTAAGACTCCAAGCAATTCCCATTATAATTCTATTTGCTTATTTTACAGAAAGTAATCCTGAAAGTACCAAGGAACAGCAAAGAGTTGAAAAATCTAAGAGGTTCAAACCTCGAGGTGATCTCACAGTGTGTTACAACTACAGCAATGGAAACCACTTAGAATTATTATGACAACAAACAATAAGAGATATTCATGGAAAGACAGTGCAGACAGAGTTTAATAGTCTGTAAATATACCTCCTGATTTCTTATCAAAACTGTTGGCTTTATTTTCAGGAATAGAAAATTAACACTAAAAGGTGGAGAATGTGCTAGAATATCAAAAGCTTCCAGATTCTGAAAAAAAAATAAACAAATGTAGATGTCACATTTTGATCATTTTATATAAAATCATAGAAATAAAATACCAATTAATATTGGTATGATGACATGATTAGTGATGTGAATGAATAATGACAGCATCACTCACATGCATAATCAAATAAAATTTTATTTGCCTCCTCATATTAATTCTTTCTTAGAAAGTCTTATCATACCTACAATAGGATAATCCTAAGGAGACTTTTCTCAGTGGAAGTCTCCAGAATTATTTCTAGTGAAATAAAATGTGGCAAAACTGATTTCATGTCCCACTTACACATTCACTTGATCCCCTTTCCACTCCTTCACCAATGTCTCCACCATACCTGCACCTTTAGCTCCTGTCTCCTCACTCTCCATCTTCTAGGGCACTTTTCTTCTGCTCAACAGGTGAGTAGGTTTTGCTGATCAGTGAGACCTGCACATGAGGAAAAATTTCTTCAGAAAGCACCTGGATTTCTAACACAGTACTGTGCACAGTAAAGAGAAAACAAAACACAGGATTATACAAGTGATTCCCCAATTGTCATGCAGTGTCAGAATACTGAAAATATTTAGATAGCATTTTAAGTTAGCATCATTTGAATCCAAATTCTGATCACACCCCAGTCAAATCCCAGGGTAGAAATGGAACTAAATGATTGGAATGAGAATATTATACACTAGTGAGGTTCTGAATTAATCATGAACCAAAATTGATAGACGCTTTACATCTCCCAAAGGGCCACATTTCATGTAGATTTTCTTTGTTCCTCTGAGGATTTCACTTTACTCTGTGAGATGTGAGACTCATTCACATAAAGTTCATACATTTGCAGAGTAATCTGCCAAGAAACCCAGAAGAGGAGCAAGGGAGACTGCAGGCAAACTATTCTCACCCACAGAAACCAGACTGCTCTAATTCTGTAACATCCAGTCTCTGTACAAAGCCCTCTGAGCAGGCTCCAGGAAGAAGTCCACAGTCACACCACTGGCTGTTAACAGACCACAAATAAAATAAAACACAACAGTTTGAACCATCCTGTTGGTGCACACCTTTAATCCTAGAGCTTGGGAAACAGAGGTGAGTGGAATCCAATCCAGCCTGGTCTACAAGGTAAGTTCGTGGCCAGAGAGAGCAAAGCAAGAACCAAAGAACTAAAGAATGAATGAGAGAGAGAGACAGAGAGAGAGAGAGAGAGAGAGAGAGAGAGAGAGACAGAGAGAGAGAGAAAGAGAGAGAGAGAGAGAGAGAGAGAGAGAGAGAGAGAGAGAGAGAGAGAGAGAGAATGAGAATATTTTGGCAACCAGAAAATCAATGAAAAAGAACCAGAATTAGTCCAGTTCATATGATCTAAAATTTACCGAAGACATCCATAGCAGAATTTCAGAGCCGGCTTCCTTAAGAACATCAGAGAAACTGCTCGCACCCCCGGTCCCTCCCTCCCGTGTCCCAGCCCCGCAGCTCCTCTGACCTGGGAGGTTCCAGGGCCGCCGGGCTGCGGTTCCCGCCACTGCGCTGCTGACTGGTGACTTTCCCAGGCCGCCCCGCGCGGCGACTGCGGCTCCGGGGAGGTTTCCGTCCCCGCGACTCCCAGCCGTGTCCTCCGCTCCCAGGTCTGCACCACGAGAATCCCCACCGGGCAGGACCCGGTGCTACGACAAGGAATGGGCACTTAAACACTTCTAGCTTTTGCTCCTCCTGCCCAACTCACCGGGCCTCAGAAAAGCTCCTTGCTGGCTTCCGTTACGTCAATCTTCTAACCCCTCCCACTCACGCACTTCACCAATGGCCATCAACCTCCTGTTTCCCGGTGAGTGGCCTGGTCCCACAAGGTCCCACTGAATCTCAGGATGTTTTCCCCACAGCTCCAGCTGTCAGGCTGCCCTGCACCCGCTCTGCACAGCCTCCCCACATGCTCGCTGCCTGCCGGCCTAGACCAGAACTGGATCTAGGAGGACGCTGCACCCGCGTTTTGACCACTTCGGGTAGAAATTATTCAGTCTAAGGCTTCATTTTGGCATTCCAGTGTCCTGGCCTATATACTCAGATAGAAAAACCAACAATCACGCGAAATCCTAATGCTAGCTTCCACACCCCAAACACTAAGATGAAACGTTGCTGCTCCAAATCACCATTTCCATAGCTGTGTCCCCTTAAGGAGACCAAAGTAGATAAAATATGAGAAACAGAGCACACACACACACACACACACACACACACACACACACACACACCCACAGAAGTATTTTCAATGAGGTCAAAGTACATAAAGAAGACCCTGACATCAAAGAGGACAGGAACAAAGTGATTGAGTGACAAGAAAACACAAGCAAATGGCTTGTCCTTGAAGAATGAGGACAATTCAGACTATGAAAAGTGAATTAAGTAAGGCGTTAGCAACACCAAGGAAAACTCAACAGAAGCGAAACAGGAAGTGAAAAACACAATAACCATAATAGTAAATCAATGCAAAGACTCACCACCGGAAGAGACAGAAGATCAGGGCTTGTAGACAAGGCACGAGGATGTGCATCACTCAGTTAAATACGATGATTAAAAAAAAAAAAAAAAATCAGAAGCTCCATGCAAGTAGCACTAGTAAAATGTGAAAGTGAAATTCCAGCCGCATCTTCTACATTGATATAGAACATTCTAATAGCTGATGCAATAACCGTCACCATGGAGAGCATTCCTGGGAAGCTGGATAATCATTTCCTTCATGATGCAAATGAAGTGACTCTTAGAGCCATCTTTATCCCGCCCTCAAAGTTCCCCACTATTCACACCAAATAGCTGGGTTTCCATGAGTAGCAACATCAACTTTGGGCAGGAAAAACATTTCAGAAACTCTGGATTTCAAAAGGCAGTAGGGGTCTCTGTAAATTGCTGGCCTAAACACTACAGACAGGCAAGGCTTGAATTCATCTTGTGCTGTGCAGCTTTTACCACTAGATGATGATCTTATCATTTTGCTGAGTTTGTGTTCTGGGAATGATGTTTAAGTACTTTTAGATAAAACAGAACATTGTAAGACAAATTGCTAAATGGCCTTATTAATAAAAAACATAGACCCAGAAATTGGGGTGAAAAATTTAGGGAATCAGATGAATGAGACAAGCCACAGACAGCCTCACCTTACTGACTCCTCAGCTTCCAAAGAGACCTACTTCCTGTATACCCACGTCTATATGCCTTTCTGCTCTGCCATCTCATTTCCTCTCTGCCCAGCTACATCACTTCCTCTTCCTGCTCAGCTCTGTCACTTCCTGTCTTTATAGACCTCCAGACCTTTATGGTTAATTAGAGTTGGAATTAAGGTGTGTGCTATCACACCTGGCTCTGTTCCCAGTGTGTCCTTGAACTCACAGCCCATGAGAGATAGGATTAAAGGCAGGTGCTATCATTGCCTGACCTCTATGTTTAATATAGTGGCTGGCTTTTTCCTCTGATCCTCAGATAAGATTTATTAGGGTGCACATACAAAATATCACCATATTTCCCCGTTTTGTCTAAAATAAAAAATAAAATGTTGTAACTAATATAAGAAAAACTCTATACAATAATTAAAATAACCATATACAATATATATGAGCAATAAATACATCAACAATATCTAGTCCACTTGCATTTGACAAATTCAAAGAAATATTCCATCATCTGTCTGATTTTGGTAAATCTAAAGGATTGTATCTAATTTATCTTCTATCCTAATTTGCATTACCAAAACTATCTTTTGATGACTTTCAGACTTACACAATTTACACCTCTTAGTGCTTTCTTTTCTGAATTTGTTAAGAAGGAAAACTATAATTATCTAATCTGCAGCTCCCTCAGAGATCCCCAGAAGGAAATATTTCTAGTTAAATAGGAAGTACAAACAAGCAACTTCCAAAAAATGTGAGGAACGACAGAAACAGGTGGCTGCCTGGACAGTCACCTGAAGTTTCTCTGCAATGTTGGGGCATCCATCTTTGGCCTACAGGCTTAGCATATCGGACAGAATCATCTGTGAAGCAGAATTTCCTAAAGAGCTTTCCTACTTTGTCTTAGCAAGGATCACCAGTCTTTTCTTTTGTGTTCTGCTTGTCCATTTTGGACAGCATACGGTCAGCAGACACGGCAAGGGTATTTTCTTTCCCTGTGGCTAACTTTTGCCACACAAAAAAGCAAACTCCATGTGGAGTTTCTTCAATGTCAATCATCTTCTCTGAAGTAGATTAGTGCTGCCAGGAGCAGACATGTCTCATAGTCATAAAAAAAAAAATCTATGTTGTTAAAACATCTTAAATGCCATATTCTTCAGATCTCTCTAAAATAATTTCTGCTTGACCTTGAAAACATGCCTAATATGACTACAAGTTCGATTGTAATGACTACTTTCATTTCTTTATATCCTAATTAGTTGGTAATAATATTTTTCAAGGACTAGCAAATTACATTACATTGTTAAATGAACTGTATAGGTACAATACCTTGAACAATATTAGAAATATATGTACAGTATTTTCTAACAAAATCAATCTCAAATTTGTATCAATATGCATAGTTTGTATACAATATACAAATATCCAGTCCAATGTAAAATATTTAATACTGGTAGTTGTCTTTTAAAAGTAGATTTAATAATCTACCTTTTTATCTATATCATATATATATATATATATATCCTCTCTTTTTTCTTTTCATAGTAGATTCAATAATTTACCCTTTATTCTATCATTTCTATATTTTTTTTCAGAGTAGTTTCATTAATATACCTCTTATCTATATATAGTTAGAGTTTTTCTGGTCCTGCCTGGCCCATGATCAGGACAAATCTCTCTCACCCGTCAGTCCTGCAGCCGCTCAGACCCAACCAAGTAAACACACAGAGACTTGTATTGTTTACAAACTGTATGGCTGTGGCAGGCTTCTTGTTATCTAGTTCTTATATCTTAAATTAACCCATTTCTATAAATCTATACCTTGCCATGTGGCTCGTGGCTTACTGGTACCTTACATCTTGCTTGTCATGGCAGTGGCTGGCAGCGTCTCTCTCTGCCTCAGCCTTCCTGTTCCCAGAATTCTCTGCTTGTCTCACCTATACTTCCTGCCTGGCTACTGGCCAATCAGCATTTTATTTATACAGAGCGATATCCACAGCATCTATATCCTCTTTTTCTTTTCTTCTTTTTTTTTTTTTATCAAGAACCTTAAATCTAATCTCCTTTGTTTAACCTCTTTCCTGACCATTAACAATAACAACTTGTAAACAACCATCCTAAACAATGACAATTATCCCAAACCCAAAACTCATTGAAAGACCAAAAACTAACTGCCCCATCTCTTGGTAATATGGGTGTTGTGTTCTTAAAATTGCTTCCTGCTGTGTGTGAGTGAAGGCATCTTTAGGGGATCCTCAAAAGAAAATTTTTTGGGTTAATAATCAAGTCCTGGGAGAGGTAGCTGTATCATTTGTTGTTCAGTCTCGGCATAATGTGAAAGTGCAGGGCTTATCTCAAGTCCTCGCTCTAATAGTATATTGTAAGGCCCTGGTCTTCCCATTTTGAGCAAGCTGTTGCCTGCTTGCCTTCCTTCACCAGATGTCCTCCCTATGCTAATTCCCTGCTGGTTTCCACCCTGCTGAATGCTTAAGGGAAGTTCCTTGTTTGTGGATCCTGCATATTGGGCGTTAACAACTTAGATACAAAATTGTAAACATCAGTAGTGAACTTCTGCCCTCTGGGGTTCTCCCATTGTGCTGTAAGCCTGTATTTAAGGTTTTCTCCCTCTTTCAGACATGGTGAATGGGTGGTGGTAGCGCAGGCATTATCGCTACAGTCTATGAAGCAGATCATCTCAGCTAGCCATCTCAAAATTGTCCTGATTACTTTGGGTTCTGTTTGTCAACTTAGTGGTATTATTATTGTCCATGTGGAATCGTCATTGTGGGGCTCCATCATCTTTCTGGAGACTTCAAACTTGCTGTTAGGCCTGGTCATGATTCTCTGCAGAAAACTGATAGACTCCAACACAAAAACAAGTATAGGCAGCTAAATGAAGCCTTTCTTTAGAACTTGTTAGTACTCTATATGACCATTAACATCATAAAAAAGTTTAAAAAATATATATCTTATAAACTTTAATATAAAATTCATACCTTAAGAAAGGTTTAAAGAACCAAAGAATTGAGATTATTGGTAATAGAATAATCCCTTAATTTTGATTTTCTAACCATGTATGTGCATTTGGAGATTTGGTTTGAAGAGAAGAGATAAATAGAAGAACCAGACACTTGCCTTTGTGATACCTCAGTAAAACCCCCCACTCTATCCCCTACAGACAAAGAGAAGCTTAAACCAGGATTCCTAAGTGTAGATAAGAACTTAGACCCCTTTTTCCCAGGTGGGTGTATCTGCTACAGGGACTTTGGAAAACAGGATATTCGACCAAAAGACTAAAAAGGGAGGGGGGTTAAAATAAATTATATGGTCTGTGCCTTTAAGAACTAGCCTCACAAAGAAGGGGGAGCACTCCTTCCAACCTCCCTGCTGTGAGTGAGAGGTTTGGAAGAGCCTCCCTGGAGACTTGTAAACTTAGAAAACACCTTACTTTTGCATTCTGTACCTAAAAGTCTCCTGTGGCAGCTTTGGGGACTGTGATCTTGGCCAGGCCAGTTTCAAGTCCCCAGAAATGATGGCACCAGCCCCAGGAACAAAAGAACAGAGTCAGGATGTCTAATGGTAACCAATTAACCACGAGATGTCCCTCTCCAGAGATAACAAGGCCAGACCCGGGAGATGAGTTATAAAACTCCTGACTGGGCAAACAGATAAGATAAAGTCCAGGCCCGGAAAAACTTGACCAATCAAGGATGGACCCGTACTAACCCCCTCCCCTCTAAGAAATTTTATGGGTTTTGCCTATAAAAACTAACTTCCCCAAGAAAGAGGACTCCTCCCTGCCTCACTGTATTGGGTGTAGGAATGAGTCCTTGTCTAGACTTGTATCTGCAGAATAAACCTTGCTGTTGCATTCTGGACATCCAAGGTCTTCGGTGGTCTCTTTGGGGGGTCACAATCTGGGCATAACACCTTGTGTGAATATGGGGCTATGGTTGTAGGGGAGGGTATATGTAGCAGGATGTATCATATAATTGGGTATTATATGTGGGCTTTGGTTATGGGGGAAGGGTTATGTGCTGTTTCTTATATTTTTCTTTGGTCTCCGTAGGGGACACAGGCAAGGAAATGGTGATTTGGGGCAGCAATATTTCATGTTAGTGTTTGGGCTATGTGAGCTAGCATCAGGATTTCAGGTGATTGTTGTTTCTTTCTGAGTTTATAGGACAAGACACTGGAGTCCCAAAATGAGGCATTAGACTGAACAATTTCCACCCAAGGTGGAAAAAACTCAGTATAAGATGTTCAGATACACGGGTGCATCATCCAACTAGAAGCAGTTCTGGTCCAGGCTGGCAGCGAGCATGTGGGGAGGCTGTGCAGAGCGGGTCCAGGGCAGCCTGACAGCTGGAGCTGTGTGAAAGGCAGCCTGAGACTGAGTGGAAGGGACCGGGCTCACAGAGGCGGGGACACACAAACGGAAACAGTAGTTGGAAGAGGTTGTTGGCCTTGGGAAAGGTATAGAGAAGTGCGCAGGTGGGAGGGGCCAGGGGAGTGGCTTAACGGAAGCGGGGAAGTCCTCTCACTGAGGCCCGGCTAGTTGGGCTGAGGAACCAAAACAAGTACCTGTGCTCTGTTGTTGCATCAGGTACTGCACGGTGGAGAATCTCATGGTGCAGACCTGGGAGCTGAGGACACAGCGGGGCGTCGCGGGGACATGAAATCTCCCCGAAGCCGCAGTCGCCGCGCGGGGCGGCCTGGGAAAGTCACCAGTCAGCAGCGCAGTGGCGGGAACCGCAGCCCGGCGGCCCTGGAACCTCCCAGGTCAGAGGAGCTGCGGGGCTGGGACACGGGAGAGGAGGGACCGGGGTGCGAGCAGTTTCTCTGCTGTTCATAAGGAAGCCGGCTCCGAAATTCTGCTGTGGATGTCTTTCCCTTGTCGTTAAATTTTAGACCATATGAACTGGACTAATTCTGATTCTTTTTCATTGATTTTCTGGTTACCAAAATATTCTTATAAGAAAACTCTAGTAGAATATTTGAATTTATTTGTTGATATTTGCAAACGTGTTCTCTTTACTATGATGGATAGAAAAGAGCTCTTGAAATTCACATTAATCACCCTAAGTTCTGCGTTAAATCACTTACCTCTTCAAAAGAATGGCATCTGGACCTGGGGAATTGGCATCCCTGGAGAGCTTGCATGCAGATTTGATTGATCCTCAGAAAAATATTTTTTTTTTCGAGCTCCGCACCGCAGTTATGGTTGTAAACATTAACATTTAAAATTAAACATTTTATCCATCATTAATTTTTCATCTTAGAAATATGCACTCTGTAGTGTAGATACAGCATTCTGAAAAGTGTTCTTTTCAGGCTTGGTGGCACAGGTTTTGAATACCAGAACTCAGGCAGAGGCAGGCAGATGTAAGTTTGAGGCCAGCCAGATTTACATAGTTAGTTCCAGGACATCCATAGCTATATTATGAGACCCTGTCTCATAAACAAAGAAACAAAAATCAAAATTTGTCTCCTTATGCCTGAGTTCTGAATGTTGCAACTGGAGTCTGGAAATCACATTATGCTGTTTAAGGGTATCAGGTCACACTATTTTCACAGTTAGAAAAGACATTATAAGCCAGGTGGTGGTAGCCCATGTCCTTAATCCTACCACTATGGAGGCACAGGCAGTTGGATCACTGAGTTCAATGCCATCCTGGTCTACTGAGCAAGTTTCAGGACAGCAAGGGCCACACAAAGAAATCCTGTCTTGAAAAAACCAAAAAGGAAAAGGAAAAGAGCGTCTTAGTGTAGGATATTGTTAGAATGCATCTTTTGAATAATTACAATTACTCATCTATCAGAAAAATGTTTGCAATAGTCTTTTGTCTTCTTGGTTCAAGAAAAGTACTCTGTCCATGAACAAATGACCAAATTGTTATTTTCTGGTTCTTGTGCTTCCTTCATTTGAGATGTGATCTCACAATGTGCCTCTGTCTGGTCAAGAACTCACATTGTAGACCAGTTGGACAGAAACCAACAGAATTCCACCTACCTCTGTCTCTGGAGGTTTGCATCAACACAACCATTCACACCATTATCTTTTTTGATTGTGGTCTGTTGACAGCCCCTGGTGTGACTGTGGACTTCTCCCAAGAGGAATGGCAATGCCTGGATCCTGCCCTGAGGGCTTTGTACAGAGACTGGATGTTACAGAATTGCAGCAGTCTGGTTTCTGTGGGTGAGAATAGTTTGCCTGCAGTCTCCCTTACTCCTCCTCAGAGTTTTTTTGGTAGATTATTGTGCAAATGTATGAGCTTTGTGTGAATGATTCTCACATCTCACAAAGTGAAGTAAAATCCTCAGAGGAACAGAAAATCTACATGAAATGTTCTCTCTTCTTTCTGTGTGTCCGTTTGGGAGATGTAAGGCTTCCATCATTTTGGGTCCATGATAAATTCATAACCTCACTAGTGTATAATATACCTATTCCAAAAATTCAGGTCTGTTTCTACAACTGAGATTTACTGAACTGTGATTAGAGATGGGATTCCATTTACACTAACTGAAAATGCATTCTATCTGCATGACAATTGGGGAAACACTTGTATAATTTTGTGTTTTGTTTTCTCTTCGCTGTAGAAATTTAGGTGTTGTCTGAAGAATTTGTTTTTGTGCAGGGCTCACTCATCAGCCAGCCCTGCTCACCTGGAGAGCAGAACAAAGAGCCCTGGAAGGTGGAGAGGGAGGAGACAGTGGCTAAAGATCCAGGGATGGTGGAGGGATTGTTGAAGGGATGGCAAGGGGTTCAAGTGAATGTGGAAGTGGACATGAAATCAGTTTTGCCACATTCTGTTTCACTAGAAATAATTCTGGAGATTTCCACTGAGAAAGATCTCATGATTTTCCTATTATAGCTATGAAAAGAAATTCTAAGAAAGAATTTAGAGTGCGAGTAAAATAAAATTGTATTTGTTGATGCAATGTGAGTGATGCTGTCCTTATTCATTCACATTATATGTCATATATTAATTAGTTTTCACATCTATCATTTTAATGTTTTATAAAATGGTAAAATTTAATCCTCTAGGTTTATATATTGTTTTCAGAATATTCGAGCTTTGGTATTCTAGCAAATACCAAATATATAATTGTAATAGACTGTGAAATCGCCTCAAAATTTGATCCTGTAAGTATTTTCCGGCTCTTTGCTGTTCCTTGGTACTTTCAGAATTACTTTGTGTATATATAATATGTAAATAGAATTGTGATAAGAATTGATTGGTGTCTTGGTGTTTTAAAAGAACATATGGCAACACACCAATTTTCACATATTTTATGTTTCTGTCTTCTGTGCATGTCTGCATTCCAGGTTTTGTAATAGACACCCATGTTGATGCAGGACTTTCTAACTAAAGGACCATTTGTTAATACTCTTCTCTTTTGTACTTTAATGATTTTTGTCTTGATTTTTCTGTCACTATTTTAATTATGATCATCAGTCATCATTTCAGTTGTCTATACTGATGACATTAAAAAAATACTTCTTTCTAAGTATGTTGTATCTTTAGATATGAAATAAAATTTTGGTAGAAAATGTTTTAAATTCAGTTGTCATTTTTCTTTTTTGTTCTTTTTTTTCTTCCTTCCTTCCTTCCTTCCTTCCTTCCTTCCTTCCTTCCTTCCTTCCTTCCTTTCTTTCTTTCTTTCTTTCTTTCTTTCTTTCTTTCTTTCTTTCTTTTTATTTTGAGACAGGGTTTCTCTGTTGCTTTGGAATCTGTCCTGGTACTCAATTTGTAGACCAGGTTGGCCTCTAACTCAAAGAGATCCATTTGTGTATGCCTCCCTAGTACTGGGACTAAAGGCATTGGCACCGCCACCCAACTGGTATTTGTTATTTTTAATAACATTTTCTTTCATTGTTGTTGTATGTTTGGTATATTTCTAAACATAAAAATACAATCTACTCAGTCTGTATGTTTTCAGGGAAGAATATTTGATATTGGATAACCATGTGGTGCACTCTTCTCTGGGAAAGACTCTCAGCACTCAGAATTTCTTAGTGTTTGATTAGCATTGATGCCTAGTGAGCTTTCTCTCTTCCATGTTAGCATGTCTTTGGTGTTGTCCTTTTTCTGCTCATGTTTAGGATGCCATGCTTGTAAGATTTCATGCGTGTAGCTTTTTGGGTTTTTCTTAGGGACACATCCTGTTCTTCTGGCTCTTACAGTGTTCCCGCCTCCTCTTTCTCAATGATCCTTGAGTGTGAGGTGCAGCATTTGTGTTGTTATGTCAGTTGGGACAGAGCATCACAACTCTGCAATTTAGGTGACTTTGTTTTTTTATATTATCTCCCTATGTTGCTAAAAATAACTTTACCTGATGAAGGGTAAAGACTACATTTATCTGTGGGAATAGGGAAACTATTTAGAAAGAAGTTAGGGATTAGGCTGATGTAGTAAATTAGTTGTTGGAGACTCTTTTCCAGAATCATTGACTTCACTATTCCTGGGGACACTGTCTTGGTTTCCAGTAGTAGGCATGATATCCCTCTTGTGGAGAGGGTCATAAGTCCAATTATAAGCCATTGGTTAAAACCAAGGTATGTGTGCATCTCTTGCAAACTTAGGTTATCATGCAGTGCAGATTGTTGTTGTGGTTCCTCGGTGTCACATGTAGGACTGTTGACTGGCTCCCTCCTTTGGAAGCTTGAATGTTACCTTGTAGTGTCATTAAGGCTAATTTCCAGAGAGGAGGCATTAAAGGTCAGTTCTGTAGTGATATATTGTATATCCTAATGAAATTTGCCTGAAGATCAGAGAACAGATAAGCCACCAGATTAAACATAGAGGCCAGACAGTGGTGTCATATACTTTTAATCCTAGTACCCGGGAGGCAGAGATCCAAATGGATCTCTGTAAGTTCAAAGCCACCCTGGACTACATGAGATTGACTCAGTCTAGGAAAGCAAACAGAACCATGCAATGGTGGCACAGAACTTTATTCCCAGTACTGGGAAGCACACACATCTTTAGTCCCAGGAAGTGATGGATGGGCAGAGAAAGGTACATAAGGCATGAGGAGACAGGAAGTAAAGGCTTTTTGACAGAAGTGTCCATTTCATCTAGGGCTTTTTCTGCTGTAACTTTTTTGGCTGAGGAAGCTCTAGAAGCCTATCAAGTGAGCTCTTCTAGGCTGAGGAGTTGTTGAGGTAAGAGGTGGTGGCTGTGGCTTGCTCTACTTCTCTGATCTTTCAGCTTTCTCCCCAGTATCTGGCTCAGGGTTTTTTATATAAGACTATTTAAGATTCCAACAACAAATTCCATCTGGAGTTCTCTGGGTTCTGTATGTGGTGATATTTTGTTGTACTCGAATAAAATTTGCCTGAAGATCAGAGGAAAGAACAAGCCTCTAGCCTGAACATGCTAGTGCTATGCCTCTGCTAGGCAGTATTGGCACACATCTTTAATCCTATCATTCGGGAGGCAGAGGCAGAGATTTGTCTGGAATTCTGTGAGATCAAGGCCACACTGTGCTACATGAAATTAATCCAGTCTAACAGAGAAACAGAACCATGCAGTGGTGGCACAAACCTTTAACCCAGTACTTGGGAGTAATATGCCTTTAATCCCAGCACTGGGAACTTTGAGACATGAAATGACTGGGTTGAGAAAGGCATATAAGGTGTGAGGAGACAGGAAATCGAGGCCCCTTTGGCGGAGGCATTTAGTCTGAGGATTCGTGGAGACAGAATTGGCTGATTAATTGGTGAAGTGAGAAGTGGCTGTAGCTTGTTCCCTTGTTCCCCTGATCTTTCAGCATTTACCCCAATATCTGGCTCCAGGTTTTTTATTATAAGATTATTTAGGATTCTTGCCACATGTGTGTGCTAAGTGCTTGGCTTCTTTAGCAGTAGGGACTCACCTTCTACCTCTAGGAGGCAAGCATGGACAACAGAAGTAGCTTGTAGTGAATGGTTGCATCATCTTAAGGATAGCTGTGACCAACAACTTCAAAGCAGGCTTCTTACACCTGGTGTTAGTGGTTTTGTTAGAAAATTTGTGTCTCTTGTGACAAGCTTTATTAGTCCAGGTGGCAATTTTTCATTTAAACTTTAACTGTAATTGGATACATAGATGTATATGTTATAGGGTATTAATGGTAGATAATAAGAGTATGATTGCTTATGACTTTTTAGACATCCTTAGTGTTACTTTACCCTCCTTCTTCTGTGTTTGTATCTGCCCCTCTCCATAATTAAATCCCTCCCTGTTATTCTATTTCCCCCTTTAGACCCTTGTTCACTGTTATTCCTCTCTCTATTACTCCCCCATATCCCACTGTGATCTCTTTACTTTTCTGGTTACTGTACTTTGTGTACTCAAATCTGAAGATCAATTTTCTTCACAGCTGAATAATATGGTATATATGCACTATGTTTTCACTATCCATTTGTCAGTTGAAGGACATTTAGATTGTTTCCCTTGTGTAGCTACTGTGAATAGAGCAGTGGTGACCATGAGTGAGCAAGTAACTTTGAGTAGGATGTGAAGTCCTTTGAACATATGAACAAGTGGTATAGCTTGCCCATATGCTGGATTTGTTTAACCTGAGGATTTGTATATTTGGTTTAAAATTCTCTGTATTGATTTCCAGAGTTGCTAGAATTTTTGTTCATAGGTTTTTTTCCCCCTATGGTTTTTATTTTAATGTTGCCTTTAAGCAGAAGTTTCCCTGTCCCTTAGCCACTCTAAAATAATCACTCAGAGGCTTATTAATTATAAATGCTCAGCCAATAGCCCAGGCTTATTACTAACTAGCTCTTAAAAGTTAACCCATTTTTGTTAATTCATGTACTACCCCAAGGCTCGTGGCCTTTACCTCTATCACATTGTGTGTGTCTGACTCATCCTTCTTCTGGCTGGCAACTCTCCTAACTGTAGCTAGAGTTTTCCTGCCTTGCCCACAGTCAGGACAAAGCTTTGTCACCCGCCAGTCCCACAGCCACTCAGACCCAACCAAGTAAACACAGAGACTTATATTGCTTACAAACTGTATGGTTGTGGCAGGCTTCTTGCTAACTGTTCTTATAGTTTAAATTAATCCATTTCCATAAATCTATACTTTGCCACGTGGCTTGTCTTCACATTCTGCCTGTCCTGGCGGCGGCTGGCAGTGACTCCTTCTGCCTTCCTGTTCTTTCTTTTCTCATCTCTGTTAGCCCTGCCTATACTTCCTGCCTAGCCACTGGCCAATCAGTATTTTATTTATTGACCAATCAGAACAACACATTTGCCATACAGAACATCCCACAGCACCTAGCTCTGCACTTCTTTTTCTCAGCATCCTCAGTTTGATGTTTTGAACTAGACTTATCCTGTCCAGTTGTCGGCCAATCAGCATCTTTATTAAACCAATCACAGTGACAAATCTTCACAGTGTACAAAAGGATTTTCTATAGCCGTTGCTGGTTGGTTGGATTATTGAGCATACTGTTTATTTACTATAACCGTTAGTGGTTTGCTATCTTGCCCATGGATGATTACTTCCCATTTCTCCTCTGCTTATCAATTCTTCACATGAAATTTATTACTTCCCATGTTCTCATGGATAATTTCTCTGATTCACCTCTGCATATTTTTCCTCTAATTTATTATCTGCTGTCTTGCTTTATTGATGTGAATTGTGTTAATTCATGCCTGTCTTGAAAAGCACTTATGTCTCCATCAATTTAGAGAGTTTTTTTCTGTTTGCAACAATATAGTTGATGATGATTTTCCCTCCAGGCTTTAAATGTACTTCCATGTTCTCCTGTCTTTGGAATCATTTACCAGACACCTGGTTATATTCTGTTTATTAAGTCTTTTTATGTGTTTTGACATTTTTCTTTAACAGCTGTCAGTATTAATCTTTGTATTTTCTTTTTGACCCCTTATATGAAAGGGTAGCAAGCAATCTATTCATCATTCATGAAAGAGAAACTCAAAGAAGAAAACAGAAAGAAATGGCTTATTATGCAGTAAACATGTCCCAGGTCAGTGATCGTGCCCACTATATTTTCTATAAGCATTATATTTTGAGACATTGGAAGCTTTATTTTTCTGCTTCTGATATTTTTAAACTTTGTTATAAAAACATTCCAAACAAACACACAATAGAAAATTCAGATAGTGAAATTAGCCACTTTACAAGGCTTTACAACTTAATGTAATTTTATATAGTTAAAGTTGTCATTGGGAACAGAAGCTCTGGAGCCTCACCTATGATTTTATATTTTTACTATCACATATATTTTGTTGTAATTATCTACTACCCAAAACCTAATGACATGTGACAGAATTAGAACTAGAAAAGCAGTTAGCTTTATGTAATTTTTCATAACTTGGGTTCATTTCTTGCATTCAACTCCTGCTATGTCACATTTCTTGTTCTTTTTTCTCCATGTTCTACTATGCCCACATGCATGTTGTGTTCCATATACACATATTTTTAGCTAGATTCTACCTGTGAAGGAGAATATGGTTTCTTTCTCCTGACTTGTATACCCTCACTTACTGTTACATATTCTAAGTCCAATCATTATCCTGAAAAATTTTATTACATTTTTTTCTTCAGCTATATAGGAATCCATTTTATAAGTATACCATTTTCATTATCCATTCATCTCTTGATAGACAATCACCTTGATTCCAATTCTTTGCTTTGTTGAATAAGCAGCAATAAATATGGGGTGTAAATATCTCAGTAATGGGCTGTGTGATTATTCCCTGGATATATTCCCAGTAGTGAATGAGCTGTTCATATATTAGTTCTATCCTTAATTTTTTAAATTACCCTCTAACTGATTTCCACAAAGATTGTATTTACACCACGCACACACACGTGCGCACGCGCACACATACACACATACACACACAAACACACACACACACACACACACACACACACACACACACACACACACACACATATACCAGTGACTAAGGGTATCTATCTCTTCTCATCCTCTCTAACATTTGTTGTCAGATTGGTTGATGACAGCCATTTTGCCTGGGATGAGGAAGTATTTCAATGTTAGTTTGCATTTACATGGTGGCAGTTTAGGAATCCTGAACACGTTTTGCAACATTTATTGGCCATTTGTGTTTCTCTGTTTCTCTGTTTGCAAAGTGTCTATTTAGATCATTTTCCCATATATTGATTGGCAGTTTTATTTCCATGGTACTTAATTTCTGTAATTGTTTGTAAATTCTTGGTATAAGGCACTAATCAAAGTGTCACTGATACAGACTCTCTCCAATTCTGAGTGATGTCTATGTGGTCTGCTGATTGTTTTCTTTGATAAACAGAAGCTTTTTATTTTCATGTTCCCACCTGTTGATACTTAGGTTAGTTGCAGTTCTGTTTGTGTTTTTTCTTTTTAAAAAATCCTTACCCATCCCATATCCTGAAGGTATTTCCTCTATTCTTTAGGTTTCTGTGTTTATAATTTTAAATACAAGTTTTGATCCACAGTATCATGATCTACAGGTACAGCATTTAAAATCACATTTTCTCATCACAGATTTTCTTTTGAGACATATAGACTGTGATCCTGTGGGACATAAACATAGCATCCATAACAGATAATCATCTCTACACTTTGAATATGTGCCTTGTTTTGAGTATATTGCCTGTGAGACTACTGTGTCATCCTGTTTTCACAGCGTTAGAATGTCCATTATTGAATGTGACTGTATTAGAAACTTTTTTTTGAGTAATTGTCGTTGCTCATCTACATTCCTAATTTTTCAAGTCTCCTTTTATCCAAGAAAGCACTCTGTCTGGTATCACATGATCAAACTGTACTTTTTTGTTTCAGGATCTGTTGACATTCCAGGATGTAGCTGTGGACTTCTCCCAGGCGGAGTGAGAATGCCTGGACTCTGCTCAGAGGACTTTGTACATTGATGTGATGTTGGAGAATTACAGCAACGTGCTCTTTGTGGGTGAGAACATTTTGCTTGTAGTATTCCTAACTCATCTTATGTATGTACCAATTTTATAAGTTGTAAACTCTTGGTTAAGCAGTCTTGGAAACAACAGGGGACTACAGAAACTTTGATAGTAGAAATGAACTTTTTCATGATATTTAATTTTTTCCCCTTCATTTTCCATTTTTCCACAATTCATTCAAAAACTTAGTTACATACAATATTTGCACCCAAATCTTCTTTTTCATTGTTTTTCTTTTATTGCTACATATTCTTTTCTCATACAGTATATTCTGATTAAACTTCCCCCTCCCAGTTCTTCCCTATATCTCTTCCCCTCAATATCCACTCCCTTTCTTTCTCTCATTTGAAAAGAACAGCCTTCTAAGAGATAACCACGTATGAAAAAATAAAATAATAATATGAAGTGAAAACCATCAGTCATATTGAAGTTAGACAAGATAATCCAACAGAAGGAAAAGTCTCCTAGGAATAAGCACGAGCATCAGAGACCCATTTGTTCTCACACTCAGGAGTCCCATGTTAATATTAAGCTTAAAGCTATAATATTTATGCAGAGGACCTGGTAGAGACCTGTGTAGGCCCTGTGCCTGCTCCTTCAGTCTCTGGGTTTACATGCACTTGGCTAGTTTTTTCAGAGGGCATTGTTCTTCTGTTGTCCCCTATCCCCTCAGGATCTTACACTCCTTTCACCTCCTCTTCTACACGGTTCCCTGAGCTTTGGGGAGAAAGGTTTGATGGAGGTATCAAATGTGGACTCTCTCCACATACTGTCTGACTGTGGGTCTCTGCATCTTTTCCCATATACCCCAGGAGGAATCTTCTCAGATGGTGACTGGATAAGGCACTGATCTTTGAGTATAGTAGAATTTCATTAGGAAGCATTTTATTGTTACTTTTTTTTTTCTTTTTACGCCAATAGTTTTTGGGTTTACTATTGTTTTTTGGTCTATCTAGTCTTTGGTCCTTGGTTACCCAAGCAATGCTACCTATTGGTTCCTGCTTATAGATTGGACCATAATTAAAATCAGACATTTGTTAGCTACTCCCTCCATTTCTGTTCCACCATTGCCCTAGCATATTTTTCAGGTAGGACAGATTGTAGATCAAAGGATTTGGGGCTATTTCCACCCTCATCTCAAACTCCATGTCCATAATTACATTTGATATCATTTTAATTCTGAGATAAACTAAAGGTATACAAACTTGAAAATTCTCTCTAAATATGTTTAGAATATTTACAGAAAATAGCAATTGGGAAACATTCCTATATTCCCTTACTTTGTGTTCTCTTCATGTACTGAACATAGTACTGTGTTAGATGTCTATTCTTTTTAAAAACTCTGCTATGGGTAATGAACTACCTCACAGAACACATGGACTTTATGCAAAGTAGGCCTGGTCACAAGTCTGGAGCAAACGAGATTTCCTGAAATGTGGAGAGGAGAGAAGAGCCACAACCAGGGTGAGTTGGTGAATGAGCAGAAGCAAGAGTGATGGCTTCCAGTGAAAGAGAAATTGAGAGTTGAAAATGGTATTACTGTATTTAATTCCACTTGAAAGGATTCTTGATCATTTAACTTACTGTAGTGTCTTGGTCCCAGCATGCATGCTGTCATAACTATTAAAAAACACTGTGCATCTGAATTATGGTGACTTAATACTAGCAAAAATGAAAATTTATTTGATTATGCTGACATCAAATTTGAATAATTTTGCAAACTTTACATTTAAAATTAATCCATGGAGTAGACATATTATGTAGTGCCTTCTTGCATGTCTTCATATTACATCCGTAATTTTCTTCCCAGTAGAAAATACACTGTTGTTTGAATCTTAGATGGTCCTATTAATAAAAATCTCGAAGCCAGATATTGGGATAAAAGCTGAAAGATCAGAGAAGCAAAGCAAGTTACAGCCAACCTCACCTTGCTAACTCCATAAATCTTCTGACTGAAAGCTTCAAAGTCTTCACCCAAAAGGCTCTCAGCTGAACTGTTTTAGTTTCTCTTTCCTCATGCCTTATACACCTTTCTCCCCTTGCTGTTACTTACAGGAATTAAAGGCATGTGTGCTTCCCAGTACTGTGATTAAAGGTGTGTGCCTCCACTGCCTGGCTCTGTTTCCTATGTGGCCTTGAACTCACAGAGGTCCAATTGGATCTCTGCCTCCCGAGTGATAGGATTAAGGGTGTGTGCCACCACTTTCTGGCCCCTATGTCTAATCTAGTAACTGGCTCTGTCCTCTGATCCTCAAGCAAGCTTTATTAGGGTATACAATTATCACCACATACACAGACATCATTCTGGGAAATAATCTCAGGAGTTGGTGTACAGAGTACACTTGAGTCCACCATAGGAGGAAAGTTAAGAAACAACAGTGTGTGGAACTCACACAATGGAGGATAGAAAACAGCAATAGTAAACCATGCCAGCTCAAGTGATCTTAGCCTCTAATGTTTGGCCTAATACTGTCTCTGGATCCATTACTTTTGGAGAATATATTTTGTTTTCTAGAGAAAGGAATATCCTCCGTGATGCTTTTGAGTAAACCTTTCATCTTGAAAGGAATTCTAAACAGTACTCTTCTTTGATTCTCATTAAGAAGTAAAAATACTTTCTATCTGTGAGTAGATTAAACTTTTTCATCAATATCTGGAAAAATAAATACTTAAAAATAGAGAAATTCTAAATATAATCAGTCAGTGAGCTCCATCCCCAGGCTGATTTCTGATTCCACTAATATCATCTTCCCTGAAGGGTAGCACTTTGTTTTTGTGAGAATTCATAAATTATAGTGAAAAAATGAGTTGACTTCTGAGAACTCTATTAATAGTTGCTGATTAACTTTTCTTAAGTTAGAGAGTCTATCATTTATGAAATGTTTAATCTGGGAACAAGCCCAATTAATCTGAATTGTACTCATTTTCAGAGAACTATTGGATATGTGATCCTGTCCATCAACATGTGAAGACTGAAAAGAGTTCTTGTCAGTGTAATGATCTCGGTGAAGTGCTTCATGACCCCTTCACACGTGCACTTTATAAAACAAGTGAAACTACAGAAAACTCTACTATCTGCAGATGCAGTAATTGTAGGCATGCCTCTATTGAGTCATCAAGCACAGATAGACATGAAAGCATGCAAACTGGAGAGGAACCTTGCAAATCTAAAGACTGTGAAAAGTCTTTAAATTTGTTTTCCAAAATTATTCAAGACCAGAGACTCTACATTGCAAAGAAAGAGCACAGGCAGGGACAATATGATGACCATTTCAGCTTTACATACAGTTTTATAAAACAAACAATCTACTTTGGAGAGAATCTACATGCATGGCGGAAATATAGAAAATGCTTCAGTACCTGCCCAAGTCTCACCATATATCACAGAATTTATACTGGAGAGATACCATACAAGTGCAACATTTGTGACAAATCGTATAACAAGAGTGCAAATATCAAAGCACATCAAAGAGTTCATACTCTGGGGAAACCTTGCAAAGATTTTGGAAAGTCATTTTACCTTTTGGTAGTACTTAAAAACCATCAGAAAATACATACTGAAGAGAAGCCATACAAATGTAAGGAATGTGACAAGTCCTTTGCTCTAAAGTCGGCTCTTACAAAACATCAGAGAATTCATACTGGAGAGAAACCCTACAAGTGCAACGTTTGTGACAAATGCTTTAATAGGTGTTCAACTCTTAAAATACATCAAAGAGTTCATACTGGGGACAAGCCATATAAATGCAAAGATTGTGGAAAGTCATTTTCTTATTTTTCACGTCTTCATATCCATCAGAAAATCCATACTGGTGAGAAGCCTTATAAATGCAAGGAATGTGACAAATCTTTTACTGGAAAGTCACTTCTTACAAGGCATCAGAGAATTCATACTGGAGAGAAACCCTACAAGTGCAATGTTTGTGACAAATCCTATAAGAAGAGTGATAGTCTTAAAACACATCAAAGACTTCATACTGGGGAGAAACCTTACAAATGTGAACAATGTGGAAAGTCACTTCCTCAGTTTTCACTTCATAGCATGAGAAAATGCATACTGGAGAGAAGCCTTACAAATGTAAGGAATGTGACAAATCTTTTATTGGAAAGTCATGTCTTACAAAACATGAGAGAATTCATACTGGAGAGAAACCCTAAAAGTGCAACGTTTGTGACAAATCCTTTAATAGGTGTTCAGATCTTAAAATACATCAAAGAGTTCATATTGGGGAGAAACCATACAAATGCAAAGATTGTGGAAAGTCATTTTCTTATTTTTCAGTCCTTCATAGGCATAAGAAAATACATACTGTCGAGAAGCCTTACAAACGTAAGGAATGTGACAAATCCTTTACTCAAAAGTCAACTCTTACAAGGCATCAGAGAATTCATACTGGAGAGAAACCCTACAAGTGCAACATTTGTTGCAGATGCTCTACTCTAAAATCAACTCTTACAACTCATGAGGGAATTCATAATAGAGAGAAACCAGCAATTCATAGCCATGAGAATATGCATACACACAAAATGCATGCTGGATAGTAGCTTTACAAGTGCAATTAGTATGGCAGATCCTGTAGCCACATTTGGAAAGCGTCAGAAAATTCATTCTCAGCAGTCATTGGTGAAATATACTTTTAATCCCACCACTGTAGAGACTGAATTTGGTGGATCACAGAGAGTTCCAGGACAGCCAGGACTGTTTCACAGAGAAACCCGGTTTCAAGAAACAAACAAACAAAACAAAACAAAAACAAACAAAAAATTCAGTCTTGAGAGAAATTGTACAAAAGCAAAGAATGTGGTATTTCCTGTCTTGAATTATCAATCTTAAAACACATCACAGAACCTGTGCTGTTGAAAAGTCTTACAAATGTGAGGTACCTTAAAAATCCTTTACTATGACCTCAACTCTTAGAACATGCCTGAAAATTCATACTGGAGAGAAACCTTACAGAGAAAAAGAATCTAAAAAATCTTTTACTAAGTGCTGAAGTCTTAGAGATCATCAGAAAATTCATACTGGAGAGAAAACTTACAAATGAAAAGCTTATGACATATCCTTTACCCAGTATTCAAATCTGAGAAAACATTAAGAAGTTTAACTTAAAGAGACATCATACTTCTGTAAGGAATGTGGCAAATATTTTACTAGAAGCTCATATCTTAGAGTACATCATAAAATTCATTCTGGAGAGAAACCTTACAAATGGAAATACTGTGACAAACCCTTCATCCAGTGTTCAAAATTTAGAACACACTTTAGAGTTCATATGGGAGAGAGAGTTTACATGTATAAGGAATGTGGTGAATCTTTTACTAAGTCCTCAACTATTCAAAGACATTAGAACATTCATACTGGAGAGAAAAATGCTGTTGTGAATAATGTGACTTTGCATTTATCTGGAATTCTCTGTTTACAAATCACAACAGTATACATAATAGACACAAAAAGATAAGAAACTTGTGAAAGCCTTAAATGGGGTTAAATATTAGAAACGTATCACAGAGTTTATTTTAAAATAAAATTCTGCAAATCTGTGTGGTGTAACTGTGTGAGTCGATACACGGGTGTGTGGGTTCACATGGGTCCATGCAATGAAGACATAGAGGCATGTTAAGAATAAATCTAGTCTTTCATGGCTGCAGGGGGGTCCAAGGACTGAAGCACAAACTGCCTAGGGCAGTTTTATTTCTCTCCAATACAGTTTAGCCAGTTAATTTCCATATGCTCAAAACAACTTGAAAAGGGCTCCCAACAATACAATGCCAAATGTAAATTCTTTGATTTGTCAGGTACCAGGGTTTTCTGAGTTTCTTGAATCAAGTTTTGCATAGGCTTTTGTATCCTTGGGAAACTCAGACAGGATTCACATAGAGGGCAACAAGGGAAACAAAAGGTGTCTGCTAAACAAAAGATGTATTAGGGCTAGGTGCTACTCTCTGGAGCCAGGCCAGGTGCAGCCTAGCAGGAATGCCCCTACAGTGTGAAAAGCTCTTTTAAGAAAATGTATGTAGGAATTTTGACTGCATGTATATCTGTACACTCCATGTAGTCAGCCTGCCTTTGGAGGCTAAAAAGAGGGTATTATCCCCAAAACTGGAGTTAGAGGCAGGTGTGAGTTGCTGTTTGTATACTGCAAATGGAACCATGATTCTCTGGGAGAGCAGTGAATAGCTGTAATAGAAATATTTATCTTGGGCTGGAGGGATAGCTCAGCAGTTAAGAGCACTGACTGCTTTTCCAGAGGTCCTGAGTTCAATTACCAGCAACCACATAGTGGCTCACAACGATCTATAGTGAGTGAGATCTGGTGCCCTCTTCCAGCCTGAAAGGACACATGCAGGCAGAATACTGTATTCATAATAAATAAACCCTTTAAAGATTATCTTGCTCAATATCCAAACATAAGTTTTAATTCCAGTCATGATGGTGCTCACCTTTAATCTCATTCCTGACACAGAGGCAGAGAGGGGGACTTGTGTGAGTTCAAGGCCAGCTTGAGCTTCATAGCACATCAGGACAGGCAGAACTATATAAACCCTCTCCCAAAACAAATAATAATAATGATAGTAATAATAATGACAAAACATTATCAAAAGTTGTGACAAAATCTTCAGTAGATTTGTACTTCTGACAAACTTTATAAAGATAAATCGTATATAGTCCCCATGTCTTGCTGTTCATTGGAAGTTCCACCCCCCAAAACATTCAAATTGACAAATCTGTTGCCTAGTGCTGAAGTAGTAAACATGAAAAAAATTCATAATGAACACACCAGAAAATGATCCAATAATTCCTATCTTTTACCTACCCTCAAACATCTTCATACTAGGTTCAAACCATAATGAAAAGTTGAGAAAATGTAAAGAGACTAATGACAACATGTATACACCTACAGTTTAGAAATTTCCTAATTCATGAGTGAGAGATATTGAGACCATGATTGGAAAAAGCACAGGGACAAATAGCCAAACTAGCAGGAATGCATAAACTGTGAACCAATGTCTGAGGAGCCCCCATGGAACTGGACTAGGCCCTATGGATAAGTGAGACAGTTGATCAGCTTGAATTGTTTGGGATGCCCCCAGGCAGTAGAGCCGGGACCTGCCCTTGGTGCATGGCCTGGCTTTTTGGACTCTGGGGCCCATGCTGGGACACTTTGCTCAGCCTTGGTGTAGGGAGGAGTGGACTGGACCTACCTCGGCTGAGTCTACCAGGCTGGACTGACTCCCCATTGGGAACCTTGCCTTGGAGGAGGTGGGATTGGGGGGAAGGGATGGGGGGTGGGGGGGGGAGGATGGGGGAATCCATGGCTGATAATGTGATATTAAGTTAATTATAAAATAAAAATATTTTTTAAAAAATTCCTAATTCAGGGTTGGAGAAATTGCTCAATGGATAAGACTACTTGCTGCTTTCCATAGGAACTGGTTTGATTGACAACATCTAACTGGCAACTCGCAACTGTGTGTAACTATAGTACCCAGGGATCTGATGACTTCTGGATTCTGTAGGCACTGCATGTACATACTGCATAGACATACATGCAGGCAATACATCCATATCCATATATATGTATATATATGTGTATTATATATATATATATATATAATATTATGTATATATATATAAATACTGACTAAGATCTCAGGGCATAGTAGAACATGCCTTTAATCCCTGGATGCTGGAAGTAGAGGCAGAGTGATCACAGAGATATCAAGGCCAGCTTGGTTTACAGAACAAATACTAAGACATCCGGGGTTACAGAAAGACACCCTGTCTCCAGAAAAGAAAGAACTGCCTGAAGGTATGAAGAATGTATTTTTGAAGTACTGAAGGGAAATGGGAAAGTATTTACTCTGTTTCTATTACTATGAAGAGACACCATGACCACCACAAATCTTACAGAGGAAAATTTTAATTGAGGTTGACTTATAGTTTCAGAGATTTAGATTATCATGGTGGGACATGGAAGCATGTAGGCAGACATGGTACTAGAAAATGAGCTTAGAATGGAGAAGGAATTAGATCTTGACTTGTAGGCAACAGGAAGTGGTCTGAGTATTATACTGACCTAAACTTGAGCCAAACAGACCTCAAAGCCCATCCCCCACAGTGATACACTCCTTACAAAAAGGCCACACCTACTTCAATTCAAGACCACATCTAATTTGGCCACTCCCTTTGGGGATTTTCTTTCAAATCATCACATACTCTAATCTCTAAATATACCTGCCCTTAACTGCCAGTGGACCTTTAATAATGGAAAAAAGACTCCAGAGGCCCTCCTTCAAACACGATGAAATGGAAATTGCCTGAATTTTACAGTTGCTTGTTCTCAGTACTTTTTGACCAGCTATTTCAACTCTGAATTACCCACTACCAACTGTAAGAGGAGACTTTGATCACCAAGGTTGACTGTAGTACAAATAGATAATTATAAACATGAATATTTAGATAGCAGATCTCAATATTAACCAAACATCAGTATGTTCTGCACTTATACCTATAATTCCCAAGCCATGATTTTTTTAACCATGTTTACAATAACAGGCATGAATTCCCTTCTATGCAGCTGGTGTCAATCCTATCAAAAATCAGATTGGTTATACCCATAAGCTGTCATATTTTTGTACCAGTGCACATGCCTTGCCTAGGAGTTTTGTATTATTGATGCATGATACAGGGAAAGTAAGACCATTGGCATCTTTTCCCTGTAAAGTAACTGCACAGAACCTTGAAGTCCTATGAAAGTTATCCAGCAGGGAGTGTTCCCTGGTAAGTTCAAGATTACTCTTTCTTTCTACCTTGTAACCAAAGTGTTTTCTTTCTTCAGTAACGTCATATACCTATGGTGGCCAAGGAAGAACACTGGCAATGAAGACCTGTTTTGACTGGTGTGCCTCTGCTATGTCCATGACCAGTAATTCTTAGGCAGATAACCAATATTTGGTAAGTTGCATTTCATTTAATAGCCCTGGTTTCTGAGAGCAGCATTATTTACCTATGTAGGATACTGATGTTCAAAGATTTAAAAATTATATTTCCTATTAACTTGTAAGACAGTGAGTTTCATAAGGCTTTTTCATAATCCGTCATTTTGGTTAACCAACCTATTATCACTCCTTTATTTTTGCCCCGTCTCCTCTTAAACATCTAGTACACATTATCCAATTACCCATTCTTTTATATCACAAGTGTTTTATCTTTCCATTATGTTTTTCTTTGTGTTGCAAAATGATAGACTCCCATCTAGTGTTGCATGAACATCTCATTTTAGTTGACTTTCAGAAGACCTCATTCATACCCCAAACTACTGTGGTAGTTTGAATGTAATTCACCCCCATAACCTCTTTGGGAATGACACTATTAGGGGGCATGCCTGTGTTGGATTAGGTGGGTTCTTATTGAGAAAAGTGTGTCACTGTGAAGGCACAGTTGAGGTCTCATATATGCTCAAGATACCACCCAGTGTTAGAGTCCTGTTGCTTTGTGATGAATAATGCCAGCACATTATCTGCCTGCACACCACCAGGCTGCCCACCATGATAACGGACTAAACCTCTGAACTATAAATGAATCGAACAAAGTAATGTTTTCTTTTTAAGAGTTGATGTGGGCATGGTGTCTCTTCACAGTAATAGGAACTCTAAGACAAACTTCAGTAATTATTTAAACCATTATACTCCACGATTCCCACTGTCTAATTTCATATAACCCATATTCTATCTTATCTCTCTTCTTGCATCTACAGTAGTGGTCAATTCTAGTTATGTGGATTCTACATTTAGTCTTATTTAGTTGTTTAGTCTAAAACATAGGATATTAAAAGAGAGGGACATGAACAGGTTGCTCTAAGGCAGTGGACCTCAAGCTTCCTAATATAAACCATGAATACAGTTCCCCATATTGTGGTTATCTCCCTACCTAAATTATTTTGTTCTTCCTTCATAGCTATAATTTTGCTACTATTATGAATTGTAATATAAAAATCTGATATGCAGGATATCTGATATGGACCCTAAAAGTATCATGACAGAAAAGTTGCATGCCACTGTTATAAGGGAAAGCAAAATATTTCATCCTGAAGAAAACCTCCTGAAACTCAGAAATACACAACTTAATACCTTCAGAAGGTAGTCACAGAAACTGTCAAGACTCAATAGTATCCTCCTGCCTCAAGCATATATAACTAGTAAGGACTGCTGAAGGTGTCAGACAGCTGACCTGCACAGAAGATGCTCAGACAAACAATGAAACAGACACCAGTCAAGATGCCTGGACCAGACAAAAAGCTGCCTGGAGGAGGTAGTGAAGGGTGAAAGACACTTCCAACCTCCCTTGAGCTGCCTGCAAGCTGTGCAGTGACCCTCAGGTTTCCAGTTTCATTAGCCATCACCCTTACAAAGTGATGCAGCTGTCATTGAGTACTTTTTGTTTATATAAGTAAGCCATCACCCACATTCTTACAAGATACCCCAATAAAACTCATTGTTCCCTTTGACTTTAGAGACAACTCTGTAGTTAAGAGCACTGTCTGCTTTTTCAAAAAATTCACTTTGAATTCCCAGCACCCTCACACAGGCACTCAATCTGTAACCTCACCACCAAGGCAACACAAGAGTTGAATGCCGCTGATAAAAGGGAAGGCACAGTATGTTATCCTGAAGAAAACCTCCTGAAACTCAGAAATAGACAACTTAATACCTTCAGGATGTAGTTGCAGTAAGCCAGCCATCACCCACACTCTTGTAAGGCAAGCCAATTAAACTCATTGGTCCCTTGACTTTAGAGATGACTCCATAGTTAAGAGCATGTCTGCTCTTTCAGAAGACTTGCTTAGAATTCCCAGCACCCTCATACTGGCACTCAATCTGTAACATTACCACCAGGGCATCCAATGCCGCCTTCTGGTCTAAGTGGCCACAAGGAACACACATGGTACACAGACATACATACAGACAAAATACTCCTAAAAAGAAACATTATTGGTTCACCATATTAGACTTTATTGGTTCCCCAACTTTGGTTTCCCTTGATTCCTATGTTTCCTTAAGTAGATGTTTATCATTGTTTCCACAGGAAAAGAGTCACCCATCAGTAGCAAAGGACTCGGGTATGTGGTAGCTGTGGGGCACTTCAAGTGACAGTGGAAAATAGTGAAGTCAATTTAGTCATATTTTGTTTTGTTAGAAATAATTCTGGAGAACTTCAGTGAAGAAAAAAAAAAACTCCTGAGGGTTATTATATTGTAGGTGTTAGAAAACTTTCTACATAAAAATTAAAACTGGGGGAGCAAATATAATTTTATTTTACTATGCATGTGTGTCATGCTGTTCCTATAACATTCACATTGTTGATCATATTTTCATACCAAAGTTAAATGGTTCTCATTCCTCTGATTTTTGTGCAGTGTAGAATTGTGAAAATTGATGTCTCCAGGTTTTTTTTTAATGATGTCAGAACTTTTAGAATATTTTGTAGTTCCTTCAGATTCTATCTCTTTTAGAGTTACTCTATTTTCTAAAGTAAGTCCAGAAGGACTTTGATAAGAACTGCTCAGCATTTCAGTAGTATATTAAATGCCACTTACATTGTCTGCCCATTGATATCTCCTATTGTCTGTCTTCATTATAGTACTCAATGGTTTCCTTTGCTGTAATTTTTATATATTTTGAAATCACCTTTGTGTTTGATCCTCGTCTCAAAATATTTGAAATCTGCTGTTTCTCACAAATTTCTATCATTTTAAGACTATTCTCTCTTTCTATAAAAATGCTAGGAAGATAGGAATTGCTTAAAATCTTTACAAAGCACAAATCTCCCTTTCCATTGTCCTCCCATGTTTGAATGAGAACATGCTACCTGTGTGTCAGTGCTCACATATCTGTTATTAGTGTTCTGTTTTCTCTGTGGTTGAAATCTACATTCTAGTTTTGACAGAAAACACACTTTCTAACTCCTTATCTTTACTAATTTTAAGGTCTACTCTACCTCTGAGACAGGACCACGCTGTGTTTGAGAACGCTGTGGATCTTCTGCTGTCAAGTGAGTTTTCTATGCAGTTGATGCTCCTCTTTCTGACTTATTACTGTCTGCTGTCTTTATCTGACAGTCAATGATGGATGGATGCTGAAGTGTCCCAGCATCCTTGTCTGTTTTCTTCCTGCCATTCTGCAAGTGATTGCTTCTTCATGTGTTTGGAAACTATTCCATGAATTGTGTTCATCTTGATCACATATCTTCCTAGTGAATAAAACATTTTATCATTTCTTAATATTATTTTTTGTTTTTAAGAGACTTTATATTTTTAATAGGCTTTTTCTGTCTCCTACCATACTTATAGTCAACTTTCATCTTTATTGCAAGGCACATCCATGGTCTATCTTGTGATTGTTTTGCGTTCGGTTTTTATTCTCTTTAATGGTGCAGCCTATTTGGAGTTTTGGCTGTGATGTTCTTACTGGAGATGATTTCTGTGTTTATCCTGAGAACACACAGCATTCCTCTGCCCTCTGTCCTTATGAAAGCAGTCCTTTCCCTGAGTTTTGAGTTTGTGTATAAGTGAGAGGTTAAGACTACAGTGCTGTGTTGCTCATTAGTGATGCTTTCCTGCCTGAAGGCTGCATTGTGGTTTCTAGGCCCTTCCTCATAATAAACCTTATTTTGCCTTTATTTCTAGCTCCATCAAGAGCTCTTGTTCGCCTCTAAATTTCCTCTGTGTGAACAGTGGTCCTCAGCCTCTCCACCCCCTGTTTTTACTTTCTTTTTTTTCTGATTTATTTATGTTTTCCCCAAAATAGTAACTTCTATAATATTTAGGAATTCCATGAATGCACCCCAATCTCATTCCTTCCAGGTCTGCCTTCCACATATAAAGAATAACAACACACTAAGTTCAATTTGTGTTGCCCATATACTTATTGGAACATGGTCAAAATCCCAGTGGACAGTTCTTAATGTTGTGACCCATTAATACAGTTCCTCATGTTATGGTGACTGCTTCCAACTGTAAATTAATTTTGTTGTTATTTCATAACTGTAATTTGGGACTGTTATGAATTGTAATATTAATATCTGATATACAGAATGTCTAATATTTGAACGCTATGTAAGGTTAATTCCACCCCTAGGTTGAGAACCACTGGTCTAGAGACATGCCCAAGACCCACACTGAGATGTATGAAAATAAAATATGGAATCAGTACATTGGAGAAAACATGCCAGAACTTTCTTTCCTATTAGGAACTACTTCAATTAATACTATTTTCATTTCTGTTTATTTTGGTACAAATATCATGCTCACAGTTTTCTTGGCTGCAAAGTGAAATTCCATCATGTAAATTCACTCCATTTTCTTGACCTATTAATCTGCTGTTGGTTATCTATGCTGGTTCCATTTCTTATCTCTTGTGAACTATGTAGCAATAAGCCTGTATGTGCAAGTGCTCTTCTTTATTGGGCTTTTGAGAGATGGATATATTTCTCAGTGTTTGCTATGGTGAGTAATATGATGGTTCAAATTTTAGGCTTTAGGCCTCAAAAATGTTTTCTAAAGTTTTCACTGGCTCACATTCCCATAAGGATTCCACTCTTACATTTCCTCAGGTGCATTTCTTGCCATTTGTTTTCTTTTTTTTCTTTCCTTCTCTCTCTCTCTCTCTCTCTCTCTCTCTCTCTCTCTCTCTCTCTCTCTCTCTCTCCCTCCCTCCCTCCCTCCCTCCCTTCCTTCCTTCCTTCCTTCCTTTCTTTTTTTTTTTTTGAGACAGGGTCTCACTGCATATTTCTAACTGTCCTGCAGCTTTCTATTTAGACAAGGCTAGCATGGATTAAAGAATATTCACCTGCCTCTGTCTCTGGAGTGGTGTGATTAAAGGCATGCACACTACACCAGGCTCATTCATTGGTTTTCTTTTCTTTTCTTTTTTTTTTTTTTTTTTTTTCGAGACACGGTTTCTCTGTGTAGCTTTGCGCCTTTCCTGGAACTCACTTGGTAGCCCAGGCTGGCCTCGAACTCACAGAGATCCACCTGGCTCTGCCTCCTGAGTGCTGGGATTAAAGGCGTGTGCCACCACCGCCCGGCTTGGTTTTCTTAACGTTAGCCATTGTCACTAGGTGAGGAGTATATGTTGGCTTTGAACTTGTGATTCTCTTATGGCTAAGGATGATGGATCCTTTTAAAGATATTTTTTGCTGTCTTCAGAGCAACCTCAGTGGTGAAGAGCTCTTGTTGCCCTAGCCAAGGACTTTTGTTGCTTCCCAGCACCCAAATGGTGCCCCATAACTGTCTGCAATTCCAGTTTCATGGATGAAATGCCTTCTTCTGGCCTCTGTGGGCAACAGATACTCATGTGGTGTACATCTCTACCTGCTGACCAAAAAGTCATATTCAAAAATATATAAATATGTGTATTTTAAAAATTAAGAATATAGACATATATGTATTGTTTTGTTATTATTATTTTTTTTGAGAACTACATCTTTTCTTGGGATTGTTGATTACATTTTTTTTTTTTATTTTCTAGAGAGGGTCTCACTATGTAATCCTGGCTGTCCTGGAACTCACTAGACTGTGGTGATAGTTTAATTGTGCTGAAATGTGGTGATATTTTATTTGTGTGTTAATAAATTAAGCTTGCCTGGAGATCAGGGGGAAAAGGTCAGCCATATTGAGCAAACAAAGAAGTCAGGCAACATACACCCTTAATCCCTTAGCAGGCAGGATCTCTGTGTATTCAAGGTCACACTAGGGAACAGAGCGAAGTGTGATGACACACTCCTTTAATCCCATTACCAAACATAGAGACCTGGATGCCTGTACAGACAGACAGTGACAGAGCTGTGTAGGAAGAGGAAGTGAGGTAGCTTGGCTAAGAGCCAATGAGAGGGCAGAAAAGCAAGGCATTTAAGCCTGGGTAGACAGGAAGTCACTCTTTGGAAGCTGCAGAGTTGGTGTGGTGAGGTTAGCTGGTGGCTTTCTGTATTTCCCTAATCTCTCTAAGGCTTTAATCCAAATTTCTGGCTTTGTTTTTTATTTAATAAGACCTTTAAAGAATTGTGTTACAGTAGACTAGACCAGCCTTGAACTCACAGAGATTCCCCTGCCTTTGCCTCTCAAATGCTAGGATCAAAGCCATATGCTACAACACCTGGCTTTGATTATACATTTATGTTTTAGATGCGTTGGGCTTCCGATATTTGTATTTAGCAGTTCTTTACATGCTCATCTCCTCTTTAAAGTCCTCTATCATCTTCATAAAGTCACTTTTAAGGTTGTTCTCATATGCTTCTATGTTGGTATATCTAGGTCTTGCTGTAGTAGAACCACTAGTTTCTAGTGTTGCCATATTGCTCTTTATGTTTTTGAATATATTCTTGCACTGGTAGCCACCTATATCTCCTTCCAAATGTTGCAAAATGGTGTCTGTGTCTCAGGGAGCCACTCTTGGTGCAATTAACACTGGTGGTATTTGTGCCTCAGGAAGCTGCTGAGGTCTCAGGTGGATGGGTTGGTTTGGGGGACAAATTGGGGCTTATAGATTTTAGGGTCCCACAGGGATTGGTGGTGGGATGGCCTGAGCTCAGGACTCTTGCTTTCTGGCCTGCAGTTGGGACTATGATGGGAGGGGGTATGGGTTATTTTCTTTGGCCAAAGACCTAGAGGCTGGGGTGATTGATTAGGAGAACGATGACTCATCTCCTGGTCCAAACAGAGCTGGTGGATTCTGGGTCTTGGGTAGGAGCTGCAGTTTCAGTAATGGGTGGATTTGTGGGGTGGAGTGGGACTTGTAGGTTATAGGGTCCAATGGGGGTTGTATTCTGGCCTGCCTGCAGGAGTCCTGCCTGCTGGCCTCCAAACTAAGGCTTCATGGGGGCATGGATTGTGCCCCTGAGCCTAAAGCCTAGAGGATAGGTTGTTTGGCTAGGAGAACAAAGACTCACCTTTTGATCCAATTGGAGATGGCGGAATCTGGGTCTCAGGGAGCATCTGTGGTTTCAGAGGATCTTCCGTCAATTTTTATAACTCTTTGTGAGAGAAATCTTCAAAATTTCTCAAATTGCTGTTTGTCTAAGTCACCTTCTGAATACTTTTAGAAAACATTAGATTATATTAAATGTGGCTGGTGCTGATTTTTCTATTTACTTGGAAGTGCCCTAATATTCTTATGAAATTAATTCTATAGACCAATTGATTTTACATATTAATATTATTTGCAGTTCACATTGTCATATTCCTTGTTACTGTGGGGAAAACCCCAAACTCTTTGACTATTGTGTCAGTCGTAAATTTTGCCCTTTGCTATTTAATGATGTGACTTTAGACCTAGAGTCTAAAGATCCGAAGTGAACTTGGTAGAATAGAGTCATGTAAGAACCAAGTACAGACAGCATTGATTCAGTGTCAATGCTGTAGCACGATCTTCATGTACAGCATTTAAAAGCACATCCTCAAGGATTTCTCTTCTGAGGCATGTACAATGACATGCTGTGAAACATAACACATACAAGTTAGATAACCCTGTACAGATCTTAAATGTGTGTCTTCTTACATGGACATGCTTGTGAGACTATTATGTTATCCTGTTTTCAGAGTTAGAACATTCATTATACAGTTTCACTATGTTAGAAATCATTTTTTGAGTATTTTTTTTCACTCATCTACATTCCTAATTTCTTTAAGTCTTCATTTATCCAGGAAAGCACTCTGCCTAGTATCATGCAATCAAAGTATGCCTTTTGTTTCAGGGTCTATTGACATTCAGGGATATGACTGTGGACATCTCTCAGTGGAGAAGGAATGCCTGGACTCTGCTTAGAGGACTTTGTACATTAATGTGATGTTGGAGAATTATAGCAACCTGGTTTCTGTGGGTGAGAACATTTTGCTTGTATAATTCCTAACTCAGGCTTTGTATGTACCTAATCTGTAAGCTGTGAACTCTCTGTTAGTCTCTCTTGGAAACAACAAGAGACTAGGAAATGCTTGGTAGTAGAAAAGGCCTTTTCCCTTGGTGTCTGGTATTTGTTTTTTGTTTTTGCTTTTTTTTTCCACATTTTTCATTTTCGAGGTGTTATGCACCCTTCATTTTAGTTCCACAATGCACACAGAAATAGAATAGTGTATAATATTTCCACCCAAATATTAAAGTGCATTATCCATCATTGAACTTGACATTGTTTTAATTGTGACAAAAAACTAAAGATGTAGAAACTTAAAATTCTCCCTACATTTGTGGAAGATTCTGATAGGAAACTGCAATTGGGAAATCATCCCAGTATTCTTCTAAATGTTGTTCTCTTCATGTAATGAGTTGAGTACTATGTTAGATGTCTATATTCTTTCTAAAAATTCTAGCATGAATCAAGGGCAACCTAACAGAACAAGTGGATCATTGTATGCAAGGTAGGCTTGGATAACTATCTGGAACAAATGATATTGCCCTGTAATACGGAGAAGAGAGAATAGCCATAACCAGGTTGAGTTTGGGAATGAGTAAGAAAACAGGGATAGCTTCAAATGAAAAGGAAAATAAGGACTAAGAATATTTTTTGCTTTATTCCACTCCACTTGAAAAGTTTCCTGGTCATTTTAATTAATGTAATGTCCTGGCCCCAGGATGCATGTGGCCTATTTTAAATGTTTTAAGAAGGTGTGTTTTATTGCACCTGAATTATAGTGACAATACTTGTATAAAATGCAATTTTATTTGAATATGCTGACATTAGGTTGGAATAATTTTGCAAATTCTCAGCCTAATGTGAATCCATGGAGTAGGATTATTTCATAATTGCCTACCTTGGAAGTATGTCAATGCTACATAGAAATAAGCAATGGCTGTCTGTGATAGTCCTGCCTCAAATGATCTAGAGCAGTGGTTGCCAGTGTTGCTGATGTTATGACCCTTTAATATATTTCTTTGCATTGTGGTAAGCCCCAACCATAAAATTATTTTAAGACCTCCTTCTTGAATGTAGTTTTTGCTACTAAGTGATGTCTCAGTTCCTAAGATCATTGGAAATATGTGTTTTCAGATCATCATGACCCAGAGGTTGAGAACCACTGATTTGGAGCCTCCAGGATCTGGCAGAATCCTTTCTTTGTATCCATTAGTTTTGAAGAATCTAATTTTTTTTTTGAAAAAACCCTTTGATACTTTTCAGTAAGCCTTTAATATTTAAAGGCATTGTGTTTTCTGAACTATAACATTCATTTTTGTACATTAGTAAGCATCAAGACTATGAACCTGTTATTGGATTATACTCTTCTTTAAATTTTCTAAGAAAAAATATTTAAAATAGACACATGTGTTCTAAATATAATCAGTCAGTGAGCTCCATCCGAAGGCTAATTACTGATTCCTCAATTATTTGTTTTAACTTTCTTGAAGGCTATTATTCTATTTTTGTTAAGATACATATAAGTATAGTGAAAGAAAGAAGTTCACTTCTGCAAACTCTATTATAAGTAAGTAGTTGCTGATTAAATTGTTTTTAGAACTTAGGCAGAAAGTCATCAAATATTTATTTTTGGAACAAGACCTATTAATCTGAATTACACTCATTTTTCAGAGAACAATTGCATATGTGATAGTGTTCATCAACATGTGAAGGATGAAAAGTATTCTCACTGTAATCAGTTTGGCAAGTTGCTTCAGGATCCTTACAAATATGCACTTTATAAAACAAGTGAAACTACAGAAATCTCTAATAAATATACATGCAATAACCACAGGGATGTCCCTGTTGAGAGCTTAGGGGAGTGGGAGATCCCAGCTGGATCAAGAACAGAGAGGGAGAACAAGGAAAGAGATACCATGATAAATGAAGACCCCATGGGGATAGGAAGAAGCAAAGTGCTAGAGAAGTCTCCAGAAATCCACAAAGATACCTCCACAATAGACTACTGGCAGTGGTCAAGAGAAAGCCCGAACTGACCTACTCTGGTGTTCGGATGGCTGAACACCTTAACTGTCATGATAGAACTCTCATGTAATGACTGATGGAAGCAGATGCAGAGATCTATGGCCAGGCCCAAACTGACATACTCTGGTGTTCGGATGGCTGACCACCTTAACTGTCTTGATAGAATTCTCATCTAATGACTGATGGATGCAGATGCAGAGATCTATGGCCAGGCCCCACACAGACACTTCTTGCACCTATTGGAGAAAGAGATTGGTAAACACAAGTGTAAAAATACATACAAAAACATAAAGCACAACAGAAAGTAGCAGAATAAAGTGACCTTAAAAATAACTTTATGAAGCTAATAGAGGCCTTTAAACAGGAACTGAAACACTCTAAACATTGGAGGAAAAGACTAACAAAAATTGGAATAAATCAATAAATTCCTTAAAGAAAGCCAAGGAAACCAAGAAAAAGCAATTAAACAGGTGAAGAAAACAGTTTTACACCTGAATATTAAAATACAAACAATGAAGAAGACACAAACTGAAGGGATGCTGGAAATAGAAAATCTGAGTAAATGAACAGGAACTGCAGATGCAAGCATAACCAACAGAATACAATAGATGGAAGGGAGAATCTCTGGCTTGGAGAATATAGTAGAGGAAACAGTAGTCCATCAAAGAAAGAACTAAAGCAAACAAAAAAAATCATTACACAAACATCCAGGAAATCTGGGACACCATGAAAAGGCCAAACCTAAACAAACATATAAAGAAAATATATTCAACAAAATCAAAGAAGAAAACTTTTCCAACATAAAGAAGGAAATACCTACGAAGATATAAGAAGTTTACAGAACACCAAATAGACTAGACACCCCCAAACATCCTCTTGCCACATTATAATCAAAGCACTAAAGATACTGAATAAAGAAATAATATTAAGAGCAGCAAGGTAAAAGGCCAAGTGATTAATAAAGGCAGATCCATTAGAATAAGACTTGATTTCTCAATGGAGACTCTGAAAGACAGAAGGCCCTGAACAGAATGTAATCCAGAAAGTAAGAGACTATGAATGCCAGCCCAGACTGCTATACTCAGAAAAACTTTCAATCATCTTAGATGAAGCAAACAAGATACTCCAAGAAAAAAAAAAGCCATATTTAAACAAGACCTATCCACAAATTCAGCTCTACAGAAAGCATTAGAGGGAAAAATCCCACTTAAGGAAGTTAGGTGCACCCCTGAAAGGACAGGCAGTAGATAACCACATAGCAGGAATTCCCAAAGAAGAGAAATACATACCATGCCCCCTAAAATAACAGGAATTAGCAATCACTGATCATTGATTTTACTTAATATCAATGGGTTCAATTTGCCTATAAAAAGACACAGGCTAACAGAATGTGTATGTAAAGAGGATTCACCCTTCTGCTGCTAAAAAGAAACATATTTCAACTTCAAAGATAGACACTACCTCATAATAAGGATTTGGAAATGACTTTCCTATCAAATGGACTTAAGAATGAAGTTGGTGTGGCCCAGAGCTCCCATCCAGACCAGAGGTGAGTGACTGGGGTCATAACCAGGGAGTCCTGCCCCTAGGTCACATCCCAGGGCTCCAGCCATTCCCAGGGAAGACCCACCCAACTCGGCCTCAGATGCTGGCAAGCAGGCAGGGTTCCTGTGGGAAGGTTCCTCTTATCTAAGACTCCTCCAGACCTTGAAAACTACACGCACTGCCCCCATATCCATCCACCCAAGACCCCCACCACTTCCTGAGACTTAGAGACCAGCTACCAGCTCC
>NC_051063.1:191563759-191613759 GCF_004664715.2 Peromyscus leucopus | reverse complement strand
GGAGGTCCATCTGCACCAATCGGTCAGAGCGCTCCATTTTCTTGTCTTTGTTTTCCTTTTACTTTCATTCTCTTATCCGAAGCCGGCAGTTAAATCTTACAGGCTCACCTTGGCGGACGCGCCTGTAAGGTGACCCTGGAGGAGTTGGAAGATGTTCCAACCCCTCATCAGGACACGGGGGTCCTCACAGGTCCCCCCATCATAGGACACCCTAGAGGGGTCCATCTGTTTGGACACCTGTGAGGGGTCCGTATGGGGATCGGGAGACTCTGTTGAATTGTCCCTGTCCCATCCATAGGTCTTTGGCATTATCGAGGCTCCCTCTCTGAACTCTCATCTGCCTGGACCATCTGTAGGGCCCTTGTTCTTCCTTTTTGTCTGCCTATCTTGTTCATCAGTGTTATTTGTTATACCTTCATAAATTTATAAATGTGTGAGAACTGTGGTCACATGTGTGAGTGTTTTATGCCTGAGCTTGTGTATACATTGGGACTTGTGGGCCGGATTGTCAGCCGAAGGGATGGAGATACCTTCGGTGGTTGAACTGGCACAGACTAACCTAACATTGCTTCCTTGCTCTCTCTGACCAGAGCATAGGCAGCAGGCAGCAGAAAGCTTGCAATGAGTCCGGCAGGCAGCGGCTGCACAGCTGCTACCTCGGGGACCCAGGGTGCGGCTGAGAGGGCTAGGTGGCCCGTGAGCATCATGGGGCCTAGATGCAGCGGGTTCAGGGCCCCAGCTCGTTCACAAAGCTGTGGAGTAGAGGCTTGGCTGCATGGGAACTAGGCATGGCTTTGTGCTAGAGCAGGCTGTGAGCACTGTGGGGCCCAGATATGGCCGGCAGGTTCTGGCTGGGCTCCTGTGTGGACATGGGGCAGAGCTAGCAGGAGCCTCAAGGAGCTCAGTGTGGGGCCTGGTGGAGAACTAACTGCCCCTCCAGGGTCACAGCTGAGGAGTGACCTACAGGTCTGTGGGCCCAGCCAGGGCATGGAGTCACTTTCAGTCTGCCATTCTCGTGTTCTTGAAATTCTGAGGTTAACATCAATCTTTTGTCTCCATGGTGCACGCTTTCCCTGCTTTCCCCGTCCTCCTCTTCCATGCTGTTGGGTGGGGCTCCCAAGACCTGCCCTGGGGCTAAAATCTGATCAAGGTCTGGCTCCAAGAATGGAATGTCACCAACAGTTTGTCTGTGGTACAGTGCTGATGCAAATTGAGAGTTATTCTTTTTTTTTTATTTTTATTTTATTTTTTTTAGATGCTCATAGCGGCTTTATTCTTTTCTTTTTCTTCTCTAGGCAATTTATTTTGTTCTATTCATTCACAGTTAATACAGAAAATACTTGGAAACATTTCCATATAATGTTTGACACAGAAATCATCAAATAGAAGTATACAATGTTGACAGAAGGCAGTACATTTATAATTTATAACCCCAAATGTATTTATAAATTAGAGTTATTCTTGTTATGGTATGTGCATGTATTTCTGTTATTGTTTAAAATATTGTAACATTACAATATATTCTAGAGTACTGAGGGAAATCACAAGAAGAACTTTGGTAAGAGTTTCTGTTTTAAAAGAAAAGAAAAAGCAGAATTTGTCTGGCGTAAATGTCTGAGGGATCAAAGGAACAGACTGAGGGTATATGGAAGGTTGTAGAAGGTCAGAGGGGATGTGATGTAAACTGTTATGGTTTCTTATACCTGCAAATACTGAATTTAAAGTTAATTCTTGTTGGTTTTCATCTTAAAAATGGCTAATGATTCTGCAAACTGCTTATGTGTGTATGTATACAGGTATGTGACTTGAAAATGTAAGCAAGCTTTAACTGTACATATGTATGTAACTTGGATCCAACTGTGTGTACGTGTGCAAGTAATTATTGTTTAGAAAAATGAGCTTTAAATAGCAACCACGTGGCTCCCTCCATCTTGGCTGGTGACCTCAAAGGCATCCATGTGGCTGGAAGCCATCTTTTACTAAGGTTATAAAGATCTACTTGGGTTAACACCTAATACTTATGTCTTTACCAAGTGTTCAACAGCAAGTTTCTAGAAAATTTAAATAGATGGCAACATATGTTTAATAAATAAGGTACTTGATTAATATTAAAGCTGCACATCAATGCTTTTATACACAGGAATATACCTTGCTCTGGCAGCCAAACTTTGCAACATAAAGGAATCATAGGAAACAGCTGAGGTTTGCAAATGTATGGCAGGACTAGAGTTCCAAAAAGAGTCTAGTTGCAGTGGTGGAAGACATTTGAGAGATCTCAGTCTTTTAAGAACAGTTCTTATAGTTAAAAACCAATGACTTAAAAAATATTGATATTTTGGTTTGGTTTCCTCACTGAACCTGTAGTTGATGCTAGAAGAGCTTCAACTTAAAAGCATTGTTTTTAGGCTACTTATTGTAGGCTGTTAGAGAACATAAATAATCAGTCATAAGTAATCAAGTTTTTTTAATTGTAGTCAGGGTAAGTATTACAGGGATAAGTTTACTCATTTACTCAGTCCCTTGCATATGTTTTCAGAGTTTAGCTTGAAACAAGTAATTAGAAGCAAAGTTTGTCTATTCAGATATACCTGGACAGCCCTCATACTTCAGAGATCTGAAGAATATGGCATTTAAATGTTGATCTAAAAGCTTACTATATCAGACAGGCTTCCAGATCCTAGCAGTGACCCAAGGTCTCCAAAGAAGATTACGTACGAGGCACCACAACGTCTCTGCCTGAAATACGACAACGTTGACCACAGGGCAAGATGCCCCAATGCAACGTCTGCCACCAGGACCCAGCCCAGACTGTGGATAAGCAGTAGGACACTGGAATTGCACCCTTTTGCCTGATCAAGGTCAGTCTTCCATGTCCCTATTCTACAGGAAAAATACTCTGCCTTATGGACCTAATGGTGGAAGAAGATTTATGCTGTTCTGACTGGTGCCTCTAATGCTATGGAGACCTGGGTAGGGTTTGGTCCCTGTAATTTATGGGATTGGAAGCTTCTTGGTCTGCACTCAGATATATTTTATCCTTCTCAGATCTCTGACAGTAATGATGGCCAGGCTAGCTCTAACTTTGTCAGCATGGCAGCATCAACCAGATCCTCATGCAAGGCTATAGCTAGCTTGTTAGCTCACTTTTAGGAAAATGTTCTAAGATATAAAAGTTTAAGTAAGTCATAAAGGTTCAGATATGAGTCTAAAATGAGATATGTTTCAGATTACTCTCCTGTTCTATGGTTCAGAGCTTAACATTTAGGAGCCCTGATGAGCTGGTAGAGCAATGACTACTTACTATTCAGTCACAAGCTCAACATTTGGATGTCTAAATGTAAACCTAAAAGTGCTTCTCATCAGGTCAAAAATCTCTGTCCAATTTATACCTGGCTTTCTGGACAGAAGGAAAATGCACAAGCTTTTAACCCAAATCTGTAGTTCTTGTTGGGACTCAAAGGTATGAGTCTACTTCTGCTGTTTTACAGATATCCATTACCTGCTTTGTTTACAATATGGATTTCAGTGCAGATTGGTAATACTAATGTATCTAAAACTTTTATGTCATTTTGTAAGTAGGCCTCAAAGGATCAAAAGAGTCATAAAAACCCAGGCCCACTTCACAGAGGTTGAAAGGACCCCAGATAAGTATTCCTAAAGATGGTATTTTTCCTCTCTCCTGGTCTTGGGACTACTGCTTTTCCCATTACTAAGGGTATGGACCTAAGGGTTCCAAATAAGTTCATAAATTTTAACTTCTGTTCCTAGTTTAAATTTGTCTCAACAGATTTCTACTCAGCTGGCAGTCACCTCCAGGTTTCAGTTGCTGACTCCACTGCTCCAGACGACTGTATGCTCCAGAGAACTGTGAGCTCCAGACTTGCTAAAAGCTGACGTGGACCAGCCCAGCTAATATGGCTCTTCCCTGTCCCTATAGAGTCAGGCAGCTACATGCTTCTGACAAATGCCCCCTTACCCAGTCTTTGACTTACTTTTCAGCCTTTTGGGGCCCCTTCACAACGGCACCCCAATGCCATCTCGAAGCAGTTCCAGAAGAGAATACGTCACCCATGTTCCCTGTTCAGAAAAAGCTGAAATGCTGGGTCAAAATGAAACTCCCTGGCATAGAGACAAGATGGCTAACTATACATGGCCATTATTAGAGAGGGATACTTAGGAACTAACTGTCCAAAACCCATGATTGGGTTCCATTAGGTACATGAGAAGGGGGAAATGTGAGACCAAAATGAGCCATCTTAGAAATGCTTTCACCCAAAAACTAAGGCCTATGATTTCTCCTTTTGGGAATAGGCCATTAGTTACTGAAACCAGTCAGTTCAGATTCCAGAAACCAGGAAGTGTAAAAGTACAGAGTCACAAGATAGTCACGAGGTAATGCCTGCCAGACTATGGAATGTCCTCTCCCTGGTTTCCAGGGTAACTGACCACAGAAATGCCCCCCACCTGGGGGCAGCCAATGAGAAATGGTGGCGGGCAACCACTCCCTTAGAAGTAATTTCTAGAAGTCCCTAGAAGCGAGCCAATCAGAATTGTATCCATACTAGCACCCCTAAATGATGTAACCTTGTGACTTTTCCCTTTAAAAACTGAGCTTGCAGACAGCTGGGCACTTCCTCCAGTCTCCACTGCGTTGGATGTATTGGACAAAGTCCCTGCCTAGGCTTGTATTGCTTTTGGATATCCAGAATTAAACCTTGCTTTTGCATTCCGGCATGCTCATCTTTGGTGGTCTCTCTGGGGGGGTCACGATCTGGGCACAACAACTAAAACTGTCAGGGGCAATTCACCTGCCTCAGCTTGAATAGTGACTTCTGGAACTGTAGAAGCCAGCATAGAGGAGACATCAGCTCTTCTTTTGTTTGACTTCTTTTTTGTCCTGAAACCAAAGTTTTATATCTTCAGCAGAAAATGCCTAATTTTGTTCTTTCAATCAACCATCAACTATAGCAACAAAAGGCAATGTGATATGGAGGAGGAAATGGAGCTCACACCTGTCACTGGAAATTTTTCTCATACACTTAACAGCACCTTGACTAAATGTCCTTTCCCACTAATACAGAGTGTACTTTCCTGGACTCCTTACTGCAGTTTTACAATTTTCCACATGATTTCCCAATATTGTGAAACACTCAAGGATTATAAACACTTTGCAAGGGGTCAACAGGATCTTTGTTTTCTCAAAGTAAGTACCAGTAGGTCTTGATATTCTTCAGATGAGAGGTTACTACAATAAAATATAAGCAAGCTTCAGCAAATCATAAAACATCTCCTAATCTATACATACTGTTTTTCAATAGAGTCATTCTGAGGAGAATATCATGGATGCAGAACACTGTGACATCCAGAGTTGTGCTTAGAATTAAGGTTGTGTGATAATACAATAAATCTGTGGCATGTGCTTGGAAACATCAATGTTGATGTTTCTCGGAAGGAAATTTGAAGTGCCAAAAAAAGAAACCTAAGTAGGAACACAGCAATTCCTGTAACATTTCTCAATTTCTAGAGAAGAGTTAGGATAAATGGTGTTCCCCCACTGCAGATGTTATCCTGAAGACAAATGACATTGTTGTGCTTTATACAATCTTGGGCAGACTGGCCTGTAAAGCAGGCTTCTCTGCTGAACAGTGATCACATAATTGTTATCAAAGGAGATGTGATAAAAAAATGAGCCTTGTCCTGCAAATTGCATTCAAGTTGTCAACTTTCTTCAGTGCCCTGGTTTTGTTGCCTTTCTTATGACATTAATCAAAAGATGAAACTTGGCCAATCTCTCCAAATCAAAACTTCTTACTCCACTTTTATGCTCCATAAGCCATCTATCTGTCTTACTGTGAGATGCTCCTGTAGCTGTGGGACCACTGTTTATTCCTGCTGTAGGTTTTGAAGGAGTAGCCTATACTGACAAACTCAGCTCAAACAAAGGAGGTAACTGGGACATGCTAAAGAATGTGGAGCCTTCTGCTACAGCTAGCCCCTCAGTTCTGGAAGGATATCCAGCAACATGTCTGCTCATATTGTTTCAATACATATATGTCTCATATTAGAATGGAGTGCTGACAAACCATAGAAGTTCCTTAACTTTCCACAAATTTTCCTCACTCAGGAAGATACAAACTTCCCATGTGTTAAATGTCAGGGTTGAGGTGTATCTTCTATCACCTGTACATTACTATCTCCCTTTTCATTGTCTGATTCTTATCATTGGGTTCCTAGATTACAATTCTTACAAAAGCCTCTGTACTAATGGTCTCCTTTGTATGTTTTTTTTTTCCTGTATTCCTTATACTTTTTGTTTTGTTTTTTATTTTAAAAATTTCTTCATTTTACAAACAAAGCACAGATCCTGCTCTCATCCCTCTTCCTGCTCCCCCATTCCACTTCCCCCACCACTCACCCCCCATCCCCTCCTTCAAAAGGGTAAGTCCTCCCATGGGGGGACAGAAAAGCCTGGTATATTCAGTTAAGGCAGAACTGAGCCCCTCCCCCTGCATCAAAATTAAGCAAGGTGTCTGGGTAACAGGATCCAAAGAGCCAGCTCAAGCACCATGGATAGATACTGATCACACTGCCAGGGGCCTCTCAAACAGACCCAGCTTCAAAACTGTCCCCTGTATGCAGAGGGTCTAGGCTGGTCCCATGAAGGTTGTGGGCCCCGTGGGCCCTGGCCCCCGACTGTGAGTGGCTGCCGCCTTGCTTGCTGAACTTGACCAGATGTCCTCCTTATTCAGATTCCCTGCCGGTCTCCTTATCACCGGAGAGCTTACCGGAGGTTCTTTGTTCCTACATCCTGTATTTGGTGTAAACAACTTAGATGCAAGAATGTAGAACATTGGGTCTGGAATGTAGACCATTGGTAGCGAACTTCTGCCCTCTGGGGGTTCCTCCATTTGTGTTGTAAGCCTGTATTTAAGGTTTCTTCCCTCTTTCAATAAATGGCATTCGGCATTCAGCCGTGGCGAATGACTCGCTGTCTCTTGTCTCTATTTTTAATCCGCAGCCCTTCGCTCGGACATGGTGAACGGGTATCGGTAATGCGGGCATTACCGCTACAAAGGTTCTATGGTTGTCAGTCTAAAGTTCATGAGTTCCTATGAACTTGGTTCAGTTGTCTCTGTAGATTTCCCCATCATGATTTTGAACCCCCTTCACATATAATCCTTCTTCCCTCTCTTCATCTGGGCTCCTGGAGCTCTGCCTGGTGCTTGGTTGTGGATCTCTGCATCTGCTTCCAACAATTACTGGATGAAGGTTCTGTGAAGTGAGATAACACAGACTCAGAAAGACAAACATGGTATGTACTCACTCATAAGTGGATACTAGATGTAAAAAAAAAAAAAGGTAATTAAACTACAACCAATAGATCCATAGAAGCTAGGAAACAAGGAGGACCCTATGTGGGACTCATGAATCACCTTGGGAAGGGGAAACAAATGAGCTCTCCATGAGTAAACTGGGTATGAGTGGCAGGCAATAGAGGGAAGGGGAGAAGGGAATGAGAACATGAGGGAATGGGATGATCCAGGGGATGGATGGAGTGAGAAGCAATAAAAGAGATATCTTGATAGAGGGAGACATTATGAGGTTAGGGAGAAACCTGGTGCTAGGTAAATTCCCAGAAATCCGAAAGGATGACCCCAGATTAGACTACTAGCAATAGTGGAGAGGGAGCCTGAACTGGCCTACCCCAGTAATCAGCTTGGTCAATAGTCTTTTGTATTCTTTATCTCTAACAGCTAGCTTCCTTCTGCAGCAGATGGGAATAAATACAAAGGCCCGCAGGTAGACATTACACAACTATACAAAGTGAGAAACCTTGGAATACTCAGTCCTAAATGGGATGTCATCATCAAATCCCCACCTCTCGTGGTTGTGGAAGTTTTTTGAAAGAGGGAGCAGAAAGAGCCAGTCATACAAGCCAAAGGGGATGGAAGACACCAAGAAAATAAGACCCACTAAATCAACATGATCAAGCTCATATGAACTCACAGACACTGAGGCAACATATATATGGCCTATATGGGTCTGCACCAGGTCCTTTGCAAATATACTGTGGCTTCCAGTTTAGTGCTTTTATGGAATTCCTGAGTGCTTGAATGAGTTGGTGTCAGTTTATGTGCTACAAAACTTTCACAGTTTTCTTGGGCTCTTTTGTAGCACAAATTCTAATTGTCCTTAATAATAAAAACCCAGAGTCAGATATAGGGGTGAATGCTGAAAGATCAGAGAGATAAAGGAGTAAGTCATAGCCAGCTCTTACCTCCACAACTTCTCAGTCTGAGAGAAAGCTGAGCTCCTCTCTCCTCCCACCTTATCACTTCCTTTCTCTGCCCAGCCATATCATTTTCTGTCTCCACCTCCCTAGTGCTAGAATTAAAGGCATGAGACCCCAAGTGCTGGGATCAAAGGTGTATGCCACCACTGCCTGGCTCTTTTTATCTTTTAGACTAGATCAACCTTGTATAGCTCGGAGTAGCCTTGAACTCTTGATCTTTCTGCTTCCTCCCCCAAGTACTGAGATTAAAAGTGTGTCCCACCACTGCCTGACCTCTATGGTTTTCTAGTGGCAAGCTCCATCCTCTGATCTTCAGGCAAGCTTTATTTGTTAGATCACAAACAAAATATCACCACACTCTTTCCCTTCTATTTGTTTTGTCCAATTTCGATGTGTTAGAGGATTTTTATATTATATTACAATATCATTATGTTATTTTATTGTCCCTTACAAGCCATTTTGTTTTCCAATGAGAAACAGAAAATAAATAGATCAGAGTGTGAGAGAAAGTGTCAAGGAATTGGGAGAAGAAGAGGGAATGGAAAACCATAATTAGGATGCATTAAATAAAAAATAAATCTATTTTCAATAAAAGGAAAAAAGAGAACTCAGAATATATCACTTTTAGGTAGCAGCTCTCAACCTGTGGATCACAACTCCTTTGGAGGTCAAACAACACTTTCACAGGAGTCACATATCATGTATCCTGTATATCAGATATTTACTTTAGGATTTATCACAGTAGCAAAATTACAGTTATAAACTAGCAATAAAAATAATTTTATGGTTGGGGGTCACCACAACATGAGGAACTTTAGTAAAGGGTTGAAGTATTAGGAAGATTCAGAACCACTGCTTTAAAGTTTTAACAAATTCTTCCCATCACTGATGATTTTCCTAATAATTATTTATTTGCTATATAGGAATGCTTTTAAATGGTTGTGTATTGTGTAAATAACCCATCACTCTCTCAAAAGTTCTTGCTGGTTTTTAAATTCAAAAAAGAAAAGAAGTAACAACTCAATACACTCATCTTACCATCCCCTGACAAATCAGAGGCTAATTCATAGGCTAGAGCACAAGTGACATTTATCTGCTCCTTTCAGTTCCTTTACCTTTTTTTCTGGCCAACAGCTGAGATTCTGTTGTGTGTCTTATTAACCAGAGCAAAGACTGAGCAGTGACCTTGTCCCTAAAGTACTTCTTTCTAGAATTGCAATATGCCTTTCAGTTGATCTGCTGTTTTAATTACATCTCTGCATTCCTGTGGTAGACAACATTCCCTCTGGAGAATGCCACCTCAGGCCACATACAGGAAGTTAAGTACTGGTATCCCAACTAAAGAGGTGACACTCTCAGGTAGTTTAACTTATTTACATGTCTTATCACTTGTTCCAGGGAACATGCAACTGACAATATAGGAAGAAGGAACACCATCTCATATAACACAGGCATAACTAACCCCATCCGTCGGCCTGTATGTCTTATTCCCAAGTATAGGAACTGTGCAGTTTCTCATACCCAGCAGATCTTTAATTCTCCTTGTCCCTATCAAGATGACAATTATGCTGTGAGATATTTCCTGGGGACATGAAAATGTATATTCATTTCAGATGGTGTATTGATAATAAATGAAGAAAATGACCTCAGTCAAGTCTGTCTTAGTAGACCAATGAGATTAGCCTGATGGTTTACAGGAGCACAGGTGAAGTATTATCATCTCAAACTGTTACATCATCTGGGAAGAGTTCCTTCCAGAACATCCTGTTTCTTGTATGGACAACATTCTGTGTTTCTCTCCTAAAACTGGTATCAACCAATACTGATAAATGAGATTTTCTTACAAAGTGTCAATGGCAGATTGGCTTCAGTTACAATGCAAACCTAAAAGAATTAACTTTGAAAACTACACTTGATCTCAAAATTTTCCAATGAGAATGTGAATTAGTCACATCCTGCTCAGTACTATTAGCTTAGAAGACACAAACAAGATATTACTGTCACTGAATTTCTCTTCTATAATTAATGAGGCAGAGTTCTCCATTCAAAAATGGATAAATTGGACTTGGTCATATGACACATCAGGTAACCATGAAGTGAAATGATGCAAGCATACCTTGATGATGTATGGAAGACAGACATCAGAATTTCATCATTCATACAGGTCTCCAAGGAACTCAACAGATAACAATGCCTCCAAACTATAACATATCATTGAGGGGATAGCAAAAAACTTTTAATTGCTTTTAATATCTGATACCTGGGGAAGAGATGCTCAGAAAGTTTCCCTTGCTTCACAACAAGTTGTGTACACACTACTACTGAAGGTGAAAATTTAATTGCATGTCTGAGGGGAGGGGAGGTCACAGAATCACAGACCATATCTCAGACACTGATTACCTCCCTCTAGTGAATATCAGGGACCATAAGACACTGTCAGTGAGATTGCCATCCTGAGAAGGGAAACAGCACTTGAAGAGCATCCTGTGGAGTTTGAGTCTAAATCCACAAAACAAAACTAATCTGAAGAATCCAGCAAAGCAAGACATCCAGAAAAGTAAACTTGGAATTGAACTATGTTGCATAACAAAGCCAACTAGCAATTAGAGAAAGATCTGAAGCACGGGCTGAGGACACAGGCAAAACAAACATGAGGTAATAGACACAGAACACAGTCTCTGCTGTTCTCACCTTCATGAATCCTCCACTCACGGGACTTCTTGTGATTTACTCCAACTGATAATGAAAACTAGAATGCAAGGAGCTGAGAACTGTTGCCTTAAAATCAGTCTACTGCAAAGCTATGATTCTGGGTATTCTTCCTACTGATGAGCTGATTCTACAGTTTCCCCAGGTATGCTTCAGAGAGTGGGAGGAAGATAAGGGAACCATGGAATCCCATGCAGAAAGCATATCTGCATGCAGAGTGCTTGAGTAGAAAAATCTCAAACTGTCACAGGAGGCCATTGATGGAAATGGGGACTGCTTCTACACTGAAAGTCATGTAGTCTGATACTATGATGACACAGCTTCCCTCCTAAATTATGCTCAGGAAACTTTACACAAAAATAAGCACCACTGTTTAATAATTCAAACACTGCCAGTCAGATGTGGACCACCGTGTTTACACATAAATTCTTTCTTAATTCTTCCTTTAGTTAGAAATTATATGCTTGACTAATTTGCTACTTGAGGATACAATAATGTGAAGGAAAAAATTGAAAGTTTATTTAACTATTACAATACAGCTGTGAATCTAATGCTTTTCCAATGAATGCTATATTTTATTTATTTGGGGTTTTTTGGAGAGGGTGTTGAGACAGGGTTTCTCTGTGTAGTTTTGGTGCTTGTCCTGGATCTTGCTCTGTAGACCAGGCTGGCCTCCAACTCACAGAGATCTGCCTGGCCCTGACTCCCAAGTGCTGGGATTAAAGGTGTGCACCACCACCACCCAGCCTATTTATTTGTTTTTAATAGTACAAATCTAAAAGTGGAGATTTATTCACTCTATTTTTATTTTTATGTGAAAATCTGCACACACATCTGTGCATCATATGTGTACCTGGAATGCTCAGAGGCTAGAAGAATGAATTAGAACACCCTGAACTGTAGAGACAGACAGTTGTAAGCTACCATTTGTGCTGGGCATTGAACTTGGGTCCTTTGGAAGAACAGCCAGTGCTCTTAGCTACTGTGCCATCGGTCCAGCCCCAAATACTTCAAGGTTTGCAAAGCACAAAATCTTTATTTTGACAAATGGTAGAGTGTACACATCACACTGGAGTTGGGTGGTTTGCAGACCTTAATTTCCTGCTCAGAGATCACTTACTCTGGTAGCACTGAAGTGTGCCACCAGATCCATAGTCATACTGTGGGTGCTCTATGCACATTTACTTTGGGCTTCTTTTCCTTCCTGAAATTTAGGCAAGGCATGTGAATATGAGTGGTTTCTATTAGACTATCATTTTGTTTGCTTTTTTAATACAAATATTAATAAACCATTAGGCAATTATCTGAAAAGTGGGCTGTTTTTCCACTGATGTATATTGTTTCTCTTGAGACCAGTTCCTGCATGGTTATAATTCCTGCTGTGAAATGAAATACCCAGTATTCACTAGGAATAGGTATTTCCTCATGCAAGAAACAGCTACACACATGGAAATTTCACTACAAAAAACCATGCAACAACAGTAATTTTGAAAAGATAAATATCAAACCTAAGTATGAGGTTGTTCATTTTAAGAACTGACTTGAATGATTTTACAGGTAGTTGTGGATATCGGTAGCATAACAGTTGACTTTGTGGACTTTAACGTCCTCACTTTATCATTACCAAAGGTTGAATTTACAAATAATTGACTCAGATTAGCTTATTTCACTTTTCCTTGTCTACATAACTGGAGCTAGAGCAGCGGCTTTTACACAGACTATGAACACTGACTAAATTGTATACACTATCTTCAATACATTATACACTCTATCTTAGCTTATAATGCTGCCTTTTGATTCCCTGTTTAAGAAAATAAAAGAAGCATTCTGCATTAGTCTTATTATGGATATAGAATGCAGTATATAACATAGTGCATGTAGCCCATGCCTCATCTTCCCATGCTATGATCCCGAGACAAGAAACATCATGGAAGCCAGTGACATGGTCATAAGAGTGATCTTTTTGTCACAGTCTATGGTTGGAGTCCTGGGAAACTCCTTCCTAGTCTACAGATACCTGCTGCTTTGCTTCACTGGGATCAGGTTAAAGTTCACAGACTGGATCCTGCAACACTTGATTGTAGCCAACTTCTTAACTCTCCTGTGTAAAGGAGTACCGCAGACAATGGCAGCTTTTGGGTTGAAAGACTTCCTTAATGATTTTGAGTGCAAACTGATCTTCTATCTTCACAGAGTAGGGAGGGGTGTGACCCTAAGCAGTACCTGCTTCTTGAGTGTCTTCCAGGCTGTTACCATCAGTCCATCGGGCTCCAGGTGGTCACGGCTTAAAGTCAAGTCTCCCAGTTACATTGCTGCTGGTGTGTACATGAGTTGGATCCTGGCCCTCATAGTTAACATTAATTTTCCTATGTACATTACTGCAAGATTGAACCATAGGAATATGACAAGTCTTAAAGAGTTTGAGTACTGTTCTTCTGTTCGTCATGACAAAGCCTTTGACACTTTCTTTGCAGTATTACTCACAAGTCCTGATGTGTTTTTTGTGGGACTAATGCTTTGGTCCAGCAGCTTCATGATTTTCATCCTTTGCAGACACAAGCAGAAAATGAAGCACATTCATAGGAGCAACTTCTCCCTCAGGTCCTTCCCAGAGACCAGAGCCACAAAGACTATTCTGCTCTTGGTGAGCACCTTCGTCTGCTTTTACACCCTTTCTTGCCTTGTACAAATTAATATGTCTCTTCTGCATACTCCAGGCTCTTTCCTAGTGAACATGGCTTCAGTGCTCACTGCATGTTTCCCAACTGTGAGTCCCTTTCTGCTGATCAATCGTTAACTCTGTGAGCCTCCACTCAGTTTTGGCTGTGTAGGGAATACAATATTCTAACCATATCAGTAACATCAAAATTGTGTGTTTTTGAATAATGTATACATTTTATTGAATCATATATATATATATATATATATACAATCGTATCATAAAAGCTGGTGGTGTGCATTCATGAACTAACATGTAGACATACAATTTGTGAACATACTACAAATTATATATTTTCATATCCTATATTGTTTTGTGACATAAAAATGTTAATCAATTTATATAAATTATGAATTTGTCACAGTTTGTAAAACAATGGTTTGATTAGCAATCTACTTTTTTAACATTTATCTTGCCTTTTTCTACAGCAACAAATTAAAATTCATTGGATAGTTTTTCTTAGCCACTTCTCTTGTGAAACCCCCCAAAAAATATCCAAATGAAGATAATCAAATATCATTTCATTTCCCTCATGCTCTGAACCGAAAATATTTAGAAACTTGATAGGATTTGACTATTAAAGGATAGTTTGCATGTGAGTGTAATAACACCGGTACTGAAGAGGTTTTAGCAGGCAACGGACATTTGTATACTACTTTTTCTATGTTGACTTCTGCAAATCCTTGGTTTTGGGGGGCCAATATTTTCCAGATTTATTGCAATGTGTAAAAGGCTATCTTTGTAATTGAGAATAGTGTTACTTTCCTATGTCACTTACAAAAAATATTCTAGTATTATTAGAATTGTATACTTAAGCAGAAATCATCTTCCTGAGCATCCACAGCTGTGTTGTGCCCAAAGATGGAATATTTTCTCAAGGTAAACACACAAGCAGTGGGAAATATATCCATAGCTAATATTAGGGAAGAAGTGAAGTGGCCCATGAGAAAAATTACAGACAGAAACAATCAGTCATCTATAGTCAATGACTCTGCAGCTTTGCCAAGTGGGACTCCTCATCAGAGATTTATTTGTCTGATGGGTAGACCTGTTGAATACTATTTGTCATCTGCTGTATACTCCCATGCCTCCTGCAACTTCCAATTTAGAATGAAAATAATATTGCAATGAATCTGACTATTGTAAATTGACCATAAGAGAAGGGATTAGTGATTGGTGACTGTGGTGGTATTCTAATTGTACTGAAGTGTGATTTTGATTGTATGTTAATAAATAAAGTTGCTCGGGGGTCAGAGCTATTAGAGCCATAGACAGAGTGTGGTGGTGGTGTGGCACACACCTTTCCACAGTTCACAACCCAAGCATTCATTAATTTTGGCTGTGTTTTATAGATTAATTAGAACATTATCAGAAAAGCAGTTATACAGAACCCATAGCCCAGAGAGCTCATGATCTGTGAAGCACGTCTCCTTCGAGAAGGAGGCATAACACAGGCACTCTGCCAGGGAACTCCAGGGAGCTTAGTCCCGTGGGACACATATCTCCCATCCGCTATTATTGACATAATTGTTCATGTCACACGGATGACACTGGAGTTGGTGTGGCAGAGGGTTCTCCCACAGGGAATGTTGAATAGCCCTACTCTGTGTCAATATTTTGTACAACAGCCATTGGAAGTAATACGTAAAAAATTTCCTAAATCTATAATTTATCATTATATGGATGATATTTTACTAGCTGACTCAAATGCAGATACTTTAGAAAGAATGTTTGAAGAAGTAAAGAAAATTTTGCCTTGCTGGGGATTACAAATTGCTCCTGAAAAGATACAAACAGGAAATTCTATTAATTATTTAGGATATAAAATAGAGCTACAAAAAATTAGACCCCAAAAGGTGCAAATTAGGAGAGATAGACTACAGACTCTTAATGACTTTCAAAGATTATTTGGAGATATTTCTCATCTACGAACTGTTGTTGGGGTAAAAAATGATGAACTGACTAATTTGTTCAAAACCTTAGAAGGTGACAAGGACTTAAATAGTCCAAGAGAATTATCACCTGAAGCTGAGAAAGAATTGGCCTTGGTAGAAAAGAAAGTGCATGAAGGACACGTGGATTGTATTGATCCAAAGCTGGATTGCATTTTGGTTATTTTACCTTCTAGGCATTCTCCTACTGGAATATTAATGCAGAGGGAAGATATTATATTGGGATGGATATTTTTACCAAATAAACCAAATAAAAAATTAAAAACTTATGTGGAAAAAATCTCTGACTTGATTTACAAAGGAAAATTGAGACTTCATCAGTTAGCAGGCATAGACCCAGCAGAAATTGTCATACCATTAACTAAGGAGGGCATTGAAAAATTATGGACAGAAAGTGAACCTTGGCAAAGAGCTTGCAGTAATGTTTTGGGAGAAATTAACAGCAAATATCCCAAAAGCAATAGAATTGATCTTATAAAGAGAGCTGATTGGATCTTGCCTCGAATTGTACGGCAAAAACCCATATCTGGAGTTCATACATTTTATACAGATGCCAACAAAGAAGGAAAGGCAGGTTACAAATCAGAAAATTTAAGTAAAGTGGTTCAAAGTCCATATAATTCAGTTCAAAAATCAGAATTGTATGCTATTCTGTTGGTATTAATGGATTTTTCAGAACCTCTCAACATAGTAACTGACTCTCAGTATGCTGAAAGAGTGGTGTTACATATTGAGACTGCAGAATTTATCCCTGATGCTTCAGAATTAACTTCACTATTTATTCAATTACAAGATACAATCAGGAAAAGGAATCATCCTTTATATATAAATCACATTCGATCCCATACTGGTCTGCCAGGCCCTCTAGCACAAGGCAATGATGAGATTGATAAATTATTGATAGGAAATGTGCTGGAAGCCTCAGAATTTCATAAAAAACATCATGTCAATAGTAAAGGTTTAAAAAAGGATTTTTCCATAACCTGGCAACAAGCCAAAGAAATAGTAAAGAAATGTCCTACTTGTTCCTTCTATAATCAAATGCCATTACCAACAGGATGTAACCCAAAGGGTACTCAGAGAAATAAAATCTGGCAGATGGACGTGTTTCACTTTGCAGAATTTGGAAAATTGAAATATGTACATCACACTATCGATACTTATTCAGGATTTCAATGGGCAACTGCTTTGAGTTCTGAAAAAGCTGATTCTGTAATCACTCATTTGCTAGAAGTTATGGCCATCATGGGTATACCTGCACAAATCAAAACTGACAATGCTCCATCATATGTCTCTGTTAAAATGAAACAGTTTTTTGCTTATTACAATATAAAGCATATTACAGGCATACCACATAATCCTACAGGTCAAGCAGTTATAGAAAGAGCAAACAGAACTCTAAAGAATATGCTAAATACACAGAAATGGGTAACAAAAAACCCCAGAAATAGACTGCATAATGCTCTTCTAAGTTTGAATTTTCTGAATGCCAATGAGAAAGGAACAACAGCTGCAGAGAGACATTGGATAATAGAAAAAACTACAGAATTAAATCAGCCTATGTACTTTAAGGATGTGCTGACTTCAGAATGGAAACCAGGTTATGTATTACATTGGGGATGAGGTTTTGCTTTTGTTTCTACAGGAGAAGATAAGCTGTGGGTACCATCAAAATTGATAAAGGTTGGATTTGAACAAGAGAGACCTCTTAATTAGAGGAGGTGATAGTTCATCAACCAGCATGAACATCCAATTTAAACTAACTTGTACCAGTAACACATGCCTTTTCATTTAATCAGATAATAACTTGCCAAAAGGAAACATCCCCAAAATTAGTCTTGGGGAAATGTTTTTGTTTTTGTCTTTTAGGAGAATGAAGGTTAAGGAATCTAAAGAACACTGGACAAATGAGACAACTGAAAAAAAGGGACAAATAATCTATCCCAAGAAACAGAGTGAAACCGTGTATGGGTATATATTATCTAAAAATTTTATGTCTTCCTAAATGTTTATTTCTGCTTTTCTCTAAAGATTTAACACTATTGGTCTTCTAATAGTCCCAATTCAATTAAAATTTAAAGCTGACTTTGGAGTTGGAGAATGGCTCTCTCCTTCTTTAAACTCAAGCATGTTGTTAAAAGGAAAATGCAAACTCCCTGTATCATGCCAGAATAAAAGAGCCATCTTCTGCTATGGTACAGGACAAAAGCAAAATTAATTAAGGGACTATTCTATTACTAATCTCAACTCTTTGATTCTATTCTGATTCTTTAAACTTTTCTTAAAGTATGAATTTTATATCAAAATTTACAAGATTAATATATATATAGATATTCATATATTTTAAACTTTGTTAAGATATGAATGGTCATATAGAGTACTAATTCTAGAAAAGAAGCTAGCTGCATATATATGTTTTTGTGTTTGAGTCTCTTATCAGTTTTCTGTAGGAAATCATGGCCAGGCCTAACATCAACTAAAGTCTCCAGAAAGAAGATGGGGCCCCACAACAACAACAATTCCACGTGGACAATAATAATATCATTAAGCTGACAAACATCATCCACAGATCAGCTTTGAACTACAAGGTGCTCAGAGCAATTTTGAGATGACTAGCTGAGATGATCCAGTCTCAAAGACTACTTGAATAAGGACTTGAGATAAACCCTGAACTTTGGCATTATACACAGGCTGGATAATGAAGGATATTTCATTTACCTTTCCTAGAATTTGACAATTAACCTAAAATTTTTCTTTCAGGATAAAGAAAACTTCGCCCATACCCAGAAGGAAGCAATTTTAAGAATACGACGCCCACATTCTCAAAGAGGTGGTGTGGGGCGGGTGGTTTTTTTGGTCTTTTTAATGGGTTTTGGGTCTGGGATAATTTTCAGTATTTAGGGGGGTTGGTTACAAGTTATTGTCAAGGGTTAGGAAAAAGGCTAAGCAAAGGAGATTAGATTTAAGGTTCTTGTTTAAAAAAAAGAAAGAAAAGAAAAAGACAATTACTAGTTTTAAATACTTAACATTGGATTGGATTGTTTTATATTGTATACAAATTTGAAACTGTTATTATTAGAAAATGCTATATGTTGTCGGGCGGTGGTGGCGCATGCCTTTAATCCCAGCACTCAGGAGGCAGAGGCCGGCGGATCTCTGTGAGTTCGAGGCCAGCCCGGGCTACAGAGTGAGTTCCAGGAAAGGTGCCAAGCTATACAGAGAAACCCTGTCTCGAAAAACCAAAAAAAAAAAAAAAAGAAAAGAAAATGCTATATGAATATTTCTAATTGTATTTATACCATTCATTTAACAATGTAATGCAATTTTCTGATCCTTGAATGTTATTATTACCAACTATTACGATATAAAGAAATGAAAGTTAGTAGTTAGACATTAGAATAGAACTTGTAATCATATTAGATATGTTTTAAAAATTGAGCAGAGATGTTTTAGACAGGTCATCTTCAAACCCTTCAGAGATCTACAGAATATGGCATTTAAAATGTTTTAATAACTTAGAAAATTCTTCTTTTTTGAGACATGTCGGCTCCTGGCAGTACCAATCTACTTCAGAGAAAATATGGGCATTGAAGAAACTGCATATGGAGTCAACTTTCATTGTGGCAAAAATTAGGCACTGGACAACAAAGTATCCTCGAATCAACAGGACAAAATGGACAGACAGAACATGAAACAAAGGACTACTGATTCTTGCCAAAACAAGTGTGGTTATGGCTTTACCAAAAGGCATCTTCTGAAGCCAGGACAATATGGCCCCATCCCTGAAGTGGCCTTCGAAATCCGGAAAAGGTACAGTGCCCTTTTCCTCGAAGGCAGCTTAACAGGCAGAGGGCCAATGGCTTCTGTTGTGTGATGGAACAGCAGCTGAAATCTCATGCCTCTCGAAAGTACACTGGCATTTAATAGAGGGATGTGGAGAAGAATGGGATGCTGAGATGAAGCCATATATACTCAGCCAACAAGAATGGACAGCTGAATTCAAAAACCGTCAACAATTTCCAGAATTTAAAATCCTGAATCATGATAGGACACTAGTGGAATTCAGGTGTTTCTGGTACATGGACTGCTCTCACCCAATGTGAGGTTGAACTGTTGACCTTGTGTACATCCTACTTCACAAATGAGTCTGTCAGATACACTAAGGCTATAGGCTGGAGATGATGCCCCAACACTGTGGAGAAACCTCAGGTGACTGCCCAGGCAGCTGGCTATTTATGTCAACTCACAAATTTTTTGGAAGTTGCTTGCATGCACTTCCTGTTTTTATTTTTGTTAGCTAATATTATTCCTTCTTGGGTCTCTGAGGGAGTTGAAGATTAGTTAGTTATGGTTGAAGATTAGTTAGTTATAGTTGAAAATTAATTAGGATAGAAAGTGCATTAGATACATCTTGGATTTACCAAAATAGGATAGATAATGGAATTAATTTCTCTGATTTGTCAAATACCTGTTTAGGTATTTATTACTTGTATATATTGTATATAGTTATTGTACTTTTGTATACAGTTTTTCTTTTGTTAGTTATAACCTTTTGCTTTTTTTTTCTTTTTATTAAAATAGAAAAGGGGAAATGTGGTGGTATTCTAATTGTACTGAAATGTGATTTTGATTGTATGTTAATAAATAAAGTTGCTCGGGGGTCAGAGCTATTAGAGCCATAGACAGAGTGTGGCGGTGGTGGCACATGCCTTTAATCCCATAGATCTCTGTGTGTTCAGGGATACAGCCAGCATTGGAGACATATGCCTTTAAGACCTAGGGGGCTGTACATTCAGACAGTGACGAGGCAGTCACGTGTTTGGGTTTACAACCAATGAGAAGGCAGAATGACTGGAAAATCGACTTACACACAGGAAATAGCTCTCACTTTCGGGAAGCTGGGACAGCAGGAGGAAGGGTGAGATTTTAGCTCTGAGCTCTGACCTCTCTGCTTTCTCTTTTACATTGTTTCTGTGTTTCTTATTTAATAAGACGGTTGGTTACATCTACAGGTGACAATGAGCAATAACCTCTAATAGGCACATCATGAGCTCCTCCATCCTCAGCCCCATCTCTTTGCTCCTTTCCCTTTCATTTTCCACAAGACAGAAGGAGAAGGTCCTTTCAGCACAAGAATCACAAGATGAGAGTGAAACACACTGCAGCCAGACCTGTCCACCTACATCCAGTTTCAGTCCCTAAGGAAAAAAGTAAATGTGCTATAACCCTCTTTCCCTGAAGTCACAGTAGTCTATCTCAACTGTGTTTAATATGCATTTTCACTGATAATTTATTGGAGCGATATTTTTGCTACTGAGATAAAACTGTGAAGAACTCCAATTAGAATATATTTGACTAGGAAGGGGGAAATGAAGATTAGAGGGCTGAATGGTTTTTCAATCAAGCCTTTACCATCACTTTCATTGCAAGCTTTATTTGTCATCTTTCTTCATTATCACATCCTAAAGCTTCCCTGATTTCTCTACATTTTGGCTTTTGTCTTAGGCTGAAACTTCCAAAAACCCTTCTACAAAATTTTTACAATAATATTAGCTTACACACACCTGCAACCAATTTAAATGTCTTTCCTGTGTATTAAATTTGATATGAACTTAGGGAAATATCAATGACCTAAATTACTCCTAGAGCCCCTTCCTGAAAGCCCATCTTTCTCTGTCAACATATGCACACTGCAGCATAAATTCCAAAAGACCACTCTGCTGCATGCACCTGAATACCCAGCATTAACTTTGTTGTAGCCTCAAACTTTATGAGCCAAACACAAAATTAAGACATCTCGCCAATTCAGAACCTCTCCCCATCAGATACACTCTACTTTGTCTTATCACTTTCACTTGAGATGATTCTTAAACAATTTCTTTGTTATCATGGAGTTCACACACAGCTAGCTTGCTGTATAAATGCTTGGAGAATGGTAGAGTTAGTCGTGAAACTTAGAAAAAGCCATCTTATAGCCCCCACTTTTATTGAAGATAGTCTCTCATACAATATATCCTGATCATCATTTGCCCTCCTTCTACTCCTCCTAGTCTCCAAGTCTCCTCCTGTCTCAGTTACAGGCTTGCAATTAGAATAGTGTGTTGCTTAGTTGTTGTTGGTTGGTGTTCATTGCTATGGGTGTTATTATTGTTTAATTGATACAAGCTGGAATCATCAGGAAAGAGGAAAGCTTAATCAAGATATTGACTCCATCATCCTGGCTCATAGGCATGTCTGTGGGCCATTTTCCTAGTTGATTATTGATGTAGGAGAATACAGCTCACTGTGAGCTGTGATGTGCCTGGGGACATCCTGGGTTATATAAAAATACAGGTTGAGAAAGCCACGAAGTGCAAGCCAGTAAGCAGAATTCTGCTATGGTCTCTGAATCCAGTCTTGCCTTCAGATTCCAGGCCATGCAGCATTCTAAGATAGACTATAAGCTAAAATAAACCTTTCACTCCACATGTTCCTTTTGGTGCTAGTGTTTGTCACAGCAACAGAAAGTGAGCTGGGATAAACAATTTCCACTTACAACATTCCATCTGTATTTGTCAGATACATTGTTGGTACATCAGATTATCAGTGTTTTAGCAACCAAAAAAATCTGCTATGGGCTTCAAATGTAATTTGATGACAATTTTGCTTAGATGATGGTGGAAACTGGTGGTCTCCTAAGCAATTGTACTTCAAATATTTAACCTGAGAGAACATTAGATGCTGGCTAAGACACAGAGGTTGTTGGTAATCCCTATTAAGGGGATTGGCTCAAGAAAAAAGTTTGCTCTTGATCTCCAGCAAGCCAATGACTCATAATCCTGAAGTCCTAATAAGTCAATAAACTTTCAAATTCTTCAACACATGTGTGTTTTGATTCAGAGAAACCCATTTTGCAATATTAAAGACCTGAGTATACTTGCATAAACACTTGGCCTCAAATATCGAGTGCTCCAATCAAGAGTTAAATGGATGGTAGCCGTGCCTGGACAGAAGGTCTCTTGAGTCTCCAATGATGTCTGAGTAGCCTTAATTGTCCTGGAGGATCAGTATCCTAGAGGAATTCAGACACACCTATGATACTTGGCACTCATTTCTCCTTCCTGTTTTTAAGACTTTTCCATCTTATAAAAGAAGTTCATGTCAGATCTGGAAGTCCTTCTGGGAATGATTACGCTATCCCTAAAAGGAAAGAGGCCATTCACTTATGTAAGAATATGGCTCCCTCCATGTGAGTCCCCTTTTCAGCATGTTTCTGTATAAACTATTCATATGTTATTATGGAACTATTATGGGTTCTACTCACTTATCAGATTGTCTCTATAATATCTCTCAAGTCTCTGTGAGTATTCATTGCTCCAAGATTATTTTATATCTTTGAGTAACTGAAAGATTCTGAATTAATGCTAGACAGCACATTAATAATTAGATTTCAGCAAATATCAATTATCCTACCTCGTATAGAAATGTTCAAGTCCATAATCCCAACAGTTGCCACAAGAAGGCAATCACAGGCTGTTTCTGTAAGATGAAGGCACTTATCTAGGGTTATAAAACATGACCCAAACCATGGATAAGAAGGGTTCCAGGATATGAAGACAAATTGTGCTTTTTAAATTTTTCAATAAGGCTGCCTTATTGAAAGACATCAAAAGCATCAAAAACACGAAAACAATGCTGCAGCACACAAGGAACCATGTAGCTAGAGTTTTCCTGCCTGGCCCACAGTCAGGACAAATCTTTGTCACCCGCCAGTCCCACAGCTGCTTAGACCCAACCAAGTAAACACAGAGACTTATTTTGCTTTCAAATTGTATGACTGTGGCAGGCTTCTTGCTAACTGTTCTTATAGCTTAAATTAATCCATTTCCATAAATCTATACCTTGCCACGTGGCTCATTGCTTACCAGCATCTTTACATGCTTCTTGTCCTGGTGGCAGTTGGCAGTGAGTTCTTCTGCCTTCCTGTTCTTTTATTTCTCCTCTCTGTTAGTCCTGCCTATACTTCCTGCCTAGCCATGGACAATCAGGTTTTATTTATTGACCAATCAGAGCAACTTGACATATAAACCAGCCCCCAGCACAGCCAAGTGCAGACCATCTCAGACACCTGCACTCAGGCCCGTGGTCCTAATCATCCTCTATGCATACCTGCTGGGTAAAGCCACGGGGAACCCAAGAATGGGCTCCACAGGACATACAGAACATCCCACAACAGAACCATGGACCTGTGAGCATCCAGGAACAAAGCTGAGAGAGGCCAGGGGCTCTGAGCAAGCCACCCGCCTATTGCTCTAGTCCAATCCTGTGCAATACCTGCATGCTTACTCTAGGATGGTAGAATGGCATGCTATTCTGTGACTTAATCCTTACTGCCCTGAGACAATCCTTTTGTGCCCAGATTATGATCCCCAGAGAGACCACCAAAGACGAGCATGCTGGAATGCAAAAGTAAGGTTTAATTCTGGATATCCAAAAGCAATACAAGCCTAGGCAGGGACTTCGTCCAATACATTCAACACAGTGGAGCCTGAAGGAAGTGCCCACCTGTCTGCAAGCTCAGTTTCAGCATTTGGCATTTTAAATTAAGGTCCTTGGGTCAATTTTTGCACAGGGTATCAGAAAAGAATAGTAGGGTCAGTAATTTAAGTTTGGAAGAATGAAAACTTCATGTTCTCCCTCATATGCAGATCCTAGCTTATTGTCCATTTTTCTAGTTTCTTTCTTCTGGTATACAGTTTTACTAGTATCACTTATTGGGTAGGCAAAAGATCCTTGTTAGCACTCAGTATCATTGTTTGTGGTGATATTTTGTTTACACTCTAAAAAATAAAATTTACCTGAAGATCAGAGGACAGAGACAGCCACTAGATTAAACATAGAGGCCAGGCAGTGGTGGCACACCTTTAATCCTAGCACTCAGGAGGCAGAGATCCATCTGGATTTCTGTGAGTTCAAAGCCACCTTGGACTACATAAGATTTGCCCCCATTGTGGGCCCTGTTTGCTCACTATGCTCCTGGTTTATTTTGCTATAAAGAAACTATTCAACTTCTTGTTGGTTCTTGGGGCTGGTTCCCAAGCTGCTGGAGTTCTCTCCAGGAAGTTCCAGTCTACATCTATATCTTCACCAGCATTCCCAGTTTTTTCCCTCTAGCAGTTTCAGCATTTGGCATTTTAAATTAAGGTCCTTGGGTCAATTTTTTCACAGGGTATCAGAAAAGAATCTAGTTTCTTTCTTCTGGTATACAGTTTTACTAGTATCACTTATTGGGTAGGCAAAAGATCCTTGTTAGCACTCAGTATCATTGTTTGTGGTGATATTTTGTTTACACTCTAAAAAATAAAATTTACCTGAAGATCAGAGGACAGAGACAGCCACTAGATTAAACATAGAGGCCAGGCAGTGGTGGCACACCTTTAATCCTAGCACTCAGGAGGCAGAGATCCATCTGGATTTCTGTGAGTTCAAAGCCACCTTGGACTACATAAGATTTATACAGTCAAAAAGAGAAACAGAGCCAGGCACTGGTGGTACACACCTTTAATCCCAATACTTGGGAGTCACACACCTTTAATCCTAACACTAGAAAATTTGAGACAGGAGGTGGTATGGCTGGTCAGAGAAAGGAATAAAAGGCAGGAGGAGATAGGAATTAGGTGCCCCTTTCAGACTGAAGATTCTGTAGTGGTAAGAAGCTTCTCTAGTGGCTGGTTTGTTTGTCTCTCTGATCTTTCAGCATTTACCCCAATATCTGGCTATGGGTTTTTATTATAAGCCCAGTTAGGATTCGAGCAACACTGCTCAAGAAGGACATTATCTGAAAAGAAGCCCAGAAGATGAGCAGAAAGAAGAGTCAGGGATAGCTCTTCCAGGCACAGGTTGGCTCTTCACTGAAATGCTATTTTGTTGACTTGGTAACTTTCTCTTGCCTTGAATTAGTCTTACAGGCAGGTTGGCTTGCAGTCACCCATGGCCCTCCTTAGGCCCTGTGGTCTTCAGTAGATCATATGACAGTGATCCCTGACATTGAACCTCTGCAGTGACTTCTGTTGGAGAATCTCATGGGAAAGGTTCATAGTCACACATGCATCAGGCTGAAGCATGAAGAAGGTTGGCAAATTGGTCACATATGTGTACACCACCAGCTCACTGTAGACCACCTTACAAAAATACCTGTACAAGTCTCTACTAAATTAGCTAAAAAAATTTCAGGAAAAGGACTAATGCTGAGATATCTCTTGTCCTTTAATTTAAAATGCATTTGAAAATAAATGAAGTGAATTGATGTGTTTCTAACTACTATTCTAAAATGTTAATGATTTGGGGCTGGAAAGATGACTCAGGAGTTTTGATTCCCAGGATCCACATGGAGACTAGCAACCATCTGTAACTCCCTTTCTAGGTCCCCGTAAGCCTTCTTTCTAGCCTTTGTGGGCACTGAATGCACATGGTGTACAGACATATATGTAGGCAAGAAACTCACTCACATAAAATAAAAATAAATTTTAAGTATTAATTATTTGATCTAGGCCAGAAAGCTAAGGAAAATGTATTATGGATGAGCCCTGAATTAGTTTGTAATTATAAATGAGAAGGCAGGAGTTTTTAAAGCCATTTAAATACATGAGTCACTTAAAGAATGTAGTATTGTGTGGATGTTGTCAATGAAACTGATGCTTTAGATTCATTTTTTTTAATTTGACCCAAATATCAGAGCACAAAAATTTATTGTTGTTTTGATAGAGGTTAGACCCCATTGCTCTTGAGTCTGTCCAGGTGTACTGTGGCAAAAATGATGAAATATAAATGGTAATTCCTGTTACCAGGAAGTAAAACAGCTCCTTCCTGGTCATATCCTTCATCATTCGTCTCTTCATTGAACACTGCCCTTAACTCTGTGGCAAGATTAACCATAGGCTTTTACAAAACATTTGTTTGATGCTAAGTATTGTGACAGCATGCACAAGAGCTGCAGGGCCTCAAGCCAGACAAAATTCCTGCATGGAGAGGGGAGGGCATGAAGCCCCACCCTAACTGAGGACTTATTAGTAATTGATCATTGCTGGCAGAGGAAGAGTGAGTTTTGTCTAAAAGTATCTTCACTGGTAGATCAACCACTCTCCAGTGGATACCACATATCAGAAGAATGTTTGGTCTAACATCATCTTACTATTTGTTTTTCTAATTTTGCCACTTATAGTTTATATTTTTTTTTTGGTTTTTTGAGACAGTGTTTCTCTGTGTAGCTTTGCACCTTTCCTGGAACTTGCTTTGTAGACCAGGCTAGCCTTGAACTCACAGAGATCCGCCTGCCTCTGCCTCACAAGTGCTGTGATTAAAGGCGTGCACCACCACTGCCTGGCTATAGTTTATAATTTATCATTGTACTTAGTTTACTGGATAAACTTGTAGGATATTCGTCATTATGAAATTTTCTGTGAGTTGATCAGGCAGTCTTGCAATTGGTTTCCTAAATAAATAAATAAAGAGCGATGATGGGACCACATATGGTGGGGTGCTTTTTAGTGGTGAGAGTGTAAGAATGAGGTGAATGTACTGAATGGCAGTTAAGCTTCCTTCTCTCCAGTGTCAAAGAACCACAAAGCCTTTTTATGTTGCTCAGATTAGGAATATAAGAGGAAGGGACAAGAGAGGTCAGAGGCTGTTCATTGACAGAGCCTCTTCTTTAAAAAGTAAAATCTGACTAACATGGTGATATTGTGTTCCCCAAAATATTGTACACCCTAATAAACTTACCTGGGGTCAGAGACAGAACAGCCACTAGATATAAAGGCTGGAAAATTGTGGCACTCACACCTTTAATCCTAGCACTCCAGAGGTAGAAATCCCTCTTGATCTCTGTGAGTTCAAGGCCACATTGGAAACGGCCAGGCATGGTGACACATGCCTTTAATCCCAGGGAGTGATGGTAGAAAGCAGAAAGGTATATAAGGCACGAGGACCAGAAACTAGAAGCATTTGGCTGGTGAACCTTTTAGCTGGTTAAGCTTCAGGTTTTCGAGTAGCAGTTCAGCTGAGAGCCATTGGGATGAGGACACAGAAGCTTCTAGTCTGAGGAAACAAATCCAGCTGAGAAGTTGGCCAGGTGAGGTTAGTTGTGGCTTGTTCTGTCTCTCTGATCTTCCAGTGTTCACCCCAATACCTGGCTCAGGTTTGATTTTATTAATAAGACCTTCTAAGATTCACAATACAGACTAAGCCCTGTGTTTACACCTCAAGTTTCTCATGTCTTGGATTAGAAACCATAGTTTTCCCTATTGCTCATAAATATGCACATTCTTTTCTGCTGTGCACATCAGCCCCTTGCATAAATGTGCTCGCTGGAACTGTGACTTAATGTGATCACTGGAACTGTGACTTACTGTTTCTATAGCTAGCACGTATACTGTACTTTAGCAAAAAGTGTGTCACTGTGGTGGACTTTGAAGTTTTATGGTTGGCTCCGCCCCTGAATGAGATAAAGCTCTGAGTTCCAGGGGAGAAAGAGAGCATGATGGTGAGGACAGCATGACAGCAGGGCGCAGGCTCATCTGGGGTCAGAAAGCACCGTGAGCACAGGCAGTGGACCAGGCCGTGAAAACGCTAAGGTTTCTCTAGTGATGCGCTCACTCCAACAAGGACCGACATTCTAAATGTTCCACAACCTCCCCACACAGCACCACTAGATGGGGGACCAACAGTTCAAACACATGAGCCCATGGGGACATTTCTCAGACAAATCAGAGAATATGTGGGATTTCCTAGTCTTTCCAGAGAAGCACGCAGACAATCTCCATTTGGTTCACTGTCCTTTCTTAAGTTCACCACAATTCTCACTTTATTTGGGGATTTTAATGTTACTTTTAACATTATTTCTGCTGTTTTATTAAATACTAATGAATATAACACAACTTAAAGCACAATGATCTACCATGGTTCATGGTTTCCAATTTCAGTCCATAGTCATGACTGGGTCTGTCTCTGGGCCTGAGGTAAGGCTAAACACCAGGGTAGAAAATAAGTGAAAATAAGTGGTAAAGCAAAGAAGTTTCTCTGTGTGTGTGTGTGTGTGTGTGTGTATGTGTGTGTGTGTGTGTGTGTGTTTACATGTAAATTTTTGTGACTGTCTATTCACTTGCCCATGCAGATGCATGTGGAGGTCAGAAATTGCTTGTCAGATTGACATGTTTAGCCACATCTTTGTATTTTTGAGATAGGGTCTCTAACTGAGCTACATTCTGGCTACACTGGCTGGTTGGAGAGCTGGGATCTATCATTCTCTTCCCCGGGTATTAGAATTGTAAACATGTGCCACCATTCCTGCATTTACATGGGTGCTGGGGATCTGAACTCAGGTTCTCATGTTTGTACAACAAACACACTAACCACAGAGCCACCCTGGTAACTCCAGAAATGCCAAACTCTTGACAGAAACTTAGTGAAACTGTCCCACCTGTGTCTTGACTCACAGTGTTTTCATATAAGAAAAAAATCTGTAATAGCCATGAGTGAGTGAAGTTGTCTGTAAAGTCCAGGGTCTATGTTTTCTACACAGACAATCCTGTAAGAAACCTGCTAAGACTTCTTCCCATGAGACTTACATGTACTTCTCAGTCCCAGCAGAGTGTTTTTTATGTCCTAAAGAATATTTGCCACTCTTTTCATGCATTATCTCTGCATCAAGAATATTAATAGACACTAGGTCTGTTTAATTTTTATCCTGAAATGTGTCATGACTAGGATCATTAGAGTGAAGGAAGGTGAACCCTTGCTGTAAGACAGACTTTGTCTATCATCTAGAATTTCACATTCAACCATCTGGAGAAATCCCAACCAGCCTTAGTGTCTGCCTTAAGAAGCTTGTGTCTTTCTCCTTCAGTTGCACATTTGTCTTTGTATAATCCTATATTTTGGTGAAGAAAGATAAACGTTACATTCATCTGACAGACTTTCTGAATTTGGTCCAGAATCTTGTTACAGTAAGGTCATGGTTCATTAAAACCAAAGGCCTCATGGTTGGGAAACATGTAGAAATTAGGGCATAGGTGTTTATTAGCCACTTACTGGAAATATTAAAGACAGCAATATAAGCATAAAAGATGGATGAGAATGTATAAAAAGATGCTAGACCACAGCATGAGCCCTGAGAATAAAACTTCAGGTAACAATAATATGACTATGTACAATAAACCTATGATTCCATTCTGAAGCCCTGCAGAGCAGCACCCAGAATCTCATTTCCATGTGATGTTTTTGAAATTATATTTGCTATGGTTATACAGAGAGAAAAATTAAGTTTACAAACATATCTAGGATCCAACAAACAAAAATAGAGACACCAACGTACTGGGGGGCTTTTGTTTTAAGCTTCTTGCAGCTGGAGTTCATGGGGCTCATCTTGATTACCTGAAAGACACTGAATATGCAGGTTATCAGAGTTGACATGCTACTGGCCATTCTGTAAATATAAAAAAAATGGATATACATCCAAACTCATAAGGAAATATTTTACTCCAACTGCTGTCATGGTCTGTGGGATTCCTTTGGAAAGCATGATAAGGGAGTTGGCTACAGTCAGGTTCTGAACTATGACATCTGTGGACTTGAGCCTAAATCCAATGACACACAAGAAGACATAATGATAAAGAAGTGAGAAATTTGCTAAAATTCCAGCTATAGTTTGTACTATAAACAGGGTTCCTGCTAAAGTGTGAGAAGCCATTTTGTCATGAGAATGTCTGGGCAATTTCTTTTTCCTGGGGTAAAATATCCATTGACAATGTGTAACACTATGATTTACATTAGTTTGTGTGGTTCTTTGCAACCAAAAGTTTCTCCAGTTCTGCCAGGCCCTGCAGTCCCTCAGCCACTTATAAAATAATCACTCAGAAGCTTATATTAATTATAACTTCTCTGCCATTAGCTCAGGCTTATTACTGACTAGCTCTTACACTTAAAATAACCCGTAATTCTTATCTATGTTTAGCCACATGGCTTGGTATCTTTTCTCAGTTCTGCCTTGTCATCTTGCTTCCTTTGTGTCTGGCTTGCAACTACTGCTCTGAAATTATATGCACCTTTTTTTCTGAGAGGTACTTAGAGCCTTGTAGGAGATAACATAGATGTCCTATTTATGGCTGAGCATTCACAGGTCATTTGTTCTCAGGACTTTGCCCATGAATCAATCTCTGGATAAACCATCAGTTTCTGCAAAATGACTTTTCTCTATCCCATACTGAGAGTGATAGTAGTCTATAGGCATGAATATAAACATTTAGAATGACACTTGAAAACATGCCAAGTTTATGAATTTTACTTTTTTCTTGCTTTTAATTTTATTTTCTTTTGTTTCTTCTTTCTTTAAGGGCCAAAGAGTGTTTCCTGAAATTTGTTCACCACAAGATCTCTATCTAGTCACAAGGTAATGAACACCTCTGTCGATTCCTCTTATGATTATTGTGAAGAGCATTACAATGAACAACAGGAGACAGAACAGCTCTTTCTAGTCCTGTGAAAGGTGGCCAAGGGGGATAATGCTAGGTCTATCCTATCTGGATTCCTCTGTGTCCTATGCCTCAAGAAAAATAATGTGATTCCTTTGGCTTTGTTTTTGAGGGGTTGGTCCCCCCTCCTCCACTTTGGTTTTGTTTCAAGATTTTTTATTTTTATTTTATTTTATTTTATTTTTTGGGGGGGTCTTTGGATCCATTTTTAATCAATACAATTTTGATAACTTTTATTGAAAATAAATGCTATTTGTTATTTTGCTAGAGTGCAATGAACCTATAAATCACTTTTAATATCTGGTTATGTCAACAATATTAAGTCTTCCTGGAAGCACATGCTTGTTTTTATTTCACTGTACCTCCAATTGTTTTTCATAATATTTACTATGCTGAATTTTCAGATTGTTTTATTCTTTGCTGCATACGTTGTTTTCTCAATACTATGGCAGAATATCTAATGGAAAGCATTAAGAGAGAAAGGGTTTATTTTATCTCATGGTGGGGAAGAGCTAGTGTCAGGCAGCACCGTGGGAACAAGAGTGTGCCATTGGGGGTCCTAACTCTTTATGCCTTGGTGGAATAAGGTTTATGGAGAATACTGGAAACAAGAATAGGCTATGAAATTCAAGGCTTGATCCCATAAAGGCTGTACATTCTTTGGATTCTCAAACATTTCAAAACAACACCATCATCTGGGAATCAAGATTTCAAGCATAGGAGCCTGGGCAGAACATTTCATATCAAATAAACACTTGGTGAGATATATTCATTCCTTTGTGTTTTAATTTTAAACAATAATCTGTGTATAGCATAGGTTAGTTAAATTACTTTCATATGTTTCAATTGGTGCACTTAAATACTTTTATTTTCTCTAACATAATACTTCATTGCCTCTGAGTACTAAGAAAGAGTACTAGTAATGACTCTGAGTAGAGTCTTTAGGAATTCTAACATTGAAGATCATATTTAATACAAAAAGGACCTTGCAATGTTTGGCTGTTTTTGTATCTTTTATCTTAAAGTACCTAGAAAACATCAATCTTTTGCTCTCATCATTCCAACCTCTGAAGAGGTAAATTTAACTACTATTATTGAATCTCAACAACAACTGATCTGGCTTCTTAGTGCTGATGTCAATGTGATGAGTACAGCAGGTTTTGGGAATCCAACCAGAGTGCCTATCTAAACAATGCTCACTGTCATATATGGGGCAAAAAGAAAATCCTTCACTGATGTCTGGAAAGTAGGAGAGAAGTAAAGGCAGGAGTCATCAGCTTAGATGAAATATTAGTTAGGGTTCTCTTGGATAAGACAAATTATTGAATGGCATATATATATGAATTTATTGCAAGCACTTACAGGCTGTGTTCCAACTAATTCAACAATGTCTACCTATGAAAAGAAGGTCAGATAATCCATAACTTGCTCAGTCTATGAGGCTTGATATCTCAGCAGGTCCTCAGTCTTCATAGGATTCCCAAAGTAGGCTCTAATGCCAGTGAAGGAATAGACATGCTCTCTAGCTGAGGCAAGCAAGAAAACAGCAAATGTTTCCTTCATCCATGTCCTTATATATGCTTTCAACAGAAAGTGTGTCCCAGATTAAAAGTGGGTTTTACCCAGCTCAAAATATTTGGGTTGAAGGTGTATATTCCTACTTTAAAATCTAGAGTAGAAGTGGATTTTCCCACTTCAGATTAAGCACAATCCCCCACAAGTATGCCACTCCAATTTTGGGTTTTAGTTCATTTCAGATGTGGTCATTTGACAGATAAAAATCACCATCAACAGTCCACCCCGTCAGTTTGGCAGAGAATCGTATCTCCTTATGTCATGATTAATTTCCAAATGAAAGCCAAACCAGGTCAAAATAATATATAAACATGATAGAACTATCCCATATAGTCATAACCCCATTATAAATATAAACTAAGTGTAATGTATCATGGTTGATATTATTTCAGTATCTCAAACTTAAATGTTAAAGCCATTGATAATGTTGAACCTAAGACTACATCACACAGTAAAAAAATGAGGAAAGAAAACACAAATATGCATTCTTAACAAAATATGACAGAAACACTCATGTTAATTACAATCCTTGCTCCTGCATCTGGTCACATGACCTTAACTAGTGTTTATTATATATATACATTCTTAACAAAATATGGCAGAAATGCTCATGTTAATTATAATCCTTGATCCTGCATCTGGTCACATGACCTTAACTAGTTTTTTTTTTCTTTTTTTCTTCTTTTTTTTTTTTTGTTTTTCGAGACAGGGTTTTTCTGTACAGTTTTGCACCTTTCCTGGACCTTGCTCTGTAGACCAGGCTGGCCTCAAACTCACAAAGATCTGCCTGCCTCTGCCTCCCTAGTGCTGGGATTAAGGGCATGCGCCACCACAGCCCAGCTTAACTAGTGTTTAATAACTGCCTTACTTTCCCACCCACTCTGTAATTTCTTCACCCTAGGAAAGCACCTCAATAGTTCTTGACTCTTTTTCTAGAGGAATGACTCATACCTTCATTCCTGACAGGTCTGTGTCATTGATGTTCTGCTGGGATTAGGCTGTTGTACTTTTCCACTGATGTTAAAGACAGGACAGGGTGGCACCAAGAGACAAACTATATGATGCCCTGCACTACACACATATTGATTCTTACCTCTATTATGGAGAAGCAATCCAAGCCCCCCCACCCAGGGTAATCTGGATCAGTCACCCCTCTGCATACATTTAGTCCTTTCTTAACCTCTAGGTTTAATGGCCTAAGAAGATTAAATTAGCCAGGGAATGGTCTCATATATGGGGCTCAGTGTTGGTTTTTATATTGGCAGATCTTAGACTCAGCAGCAGCCATAGCCAGGTCATCATCTATGGTGATACTGTGTTCCCCCAAAATATTGTGCACCCAGATAATAAACTTATCTGGGGTCAGAGAACAGAACAGCCACTAGATATAGAAGCCAGAAAATGGTGACACACATGCCTTTAATCCTAGCATTCCAGAGGCAGAGATCCGCCTGGATCTCTGTGAGTTCAAGACACTGGAAACAGCCAGGCATGGTAACAAGAGCCTTTAATCCCAGGAAGTGATGGCAGAAAGGTATATAAGGTGTGAGGACCAGGAACTAGAGCTAATTAAGCTTTCAGGCTTTTGAGAAGCAGTTCAGCTGAGATCCATTGGGCAAGCGGTAAGGACACAGAGGCTTCCAGTCTGAGGAAACAGGATCATCTGAGGAACTGGAGAGGCAAGGAAGCTGTGACTTGTTCTGCTTCTCTGATCTTCCAGCATTCACCCCAATACCTGGCTTCAGGTTTGTTTTATTAATAAGACCATTTTAAGATTCATGCTACAATCATTGGTGAGTGGAAATCTGTATTGTGGAGCCCATGCATAATCTCCATCTCTGCCACCATGGCTACTTTGTGCATGAGTCAATTAGGCAATGACAAGGACTGCTGGGGAAAGAAGCTGACTGTCCACAAAATAGGTCATCCAATATACTTGATTATTGAACTCCACTTCAGCTGAAGGCTTCTTTTGATGTGCATATAAATGAGACACAGATATCTTCCAATCCTTTACTAAATTAAAAAAAATCTATCTACGTACTTCTTCTCCAGCAGGCTTTCTCACAAATTATCCAATCATGCTCTTTCTAATTCCATGACCATCCAACCAATCAAATTCATGAATCAGTGAAGAATTGAACACGTGGCCATTTCTCCTTCCAAGGAAAATGTATAACCATGTGTACTTCCTGAAGTTCTGCCCACTCAGGAGATTTCCCTTTGCAGGTATGTTTCAGGTCTCTCCCAGGAAGGAGTTGTAATTCTGCAGCTGTTCATTGCTGGGTGGTGCCTGCATAAGATGCAGAACAATTCATAAACCAGACCATCATCTTCTCTTCCTCAGTCAAATGAATATAAGCAACATCCCAGGAGATTATAGGTGCATTTTTGCCAGGAGATGGCCTTGAAACAGGAGTAGAAACCATAGGCAATTGGGCAACTTTTATATGTTACTTTTCTTCAGGACCTTGTTGAGCATGATCACATATATACCACTTCCATTTGATATTGGATTGCTAATGTGCATATCCTAATCTATGAACTGGTAGGTCAGATAACATCCAACTAATGACAGAATGTTTAGGTATGGTAAATTGGTGGCCCAATGTCAAACATTCAGTTTTCACTAAGGCCCAGTAGCAGGCCTGGAGCTCTTTTTCAAAGGGAGAATAATTGTCTGTAGATTATGGTAAAGCTTCACTCCAAAATCCCAAATGTCTTTTCTGTGATTCATCTCTAGGGGACTGCCAAAGGCTCCAAACAGCATATCTTATCTGCATATGATACTTCAAGTATCATTGCTTATTCTGCATCATATGGTACACATGGTAGAGCAACCTGCATTGCAGCCTGGACCTATTGTAAAGACTTTTCCTGTTCCAGAACCCACAAAGCAAGCAGCTTTCTGTGTCACTTGATAAATGGGATGAAGTAACATACACAAATGAGGATGTTTCAGAATTTTTCTACTTATGCAAATTGAAGAAAAATTCTGCATGCTTCTTATCTATTTGGTGCCTGGAAACATAATGATTGAATAGCCAGTATAAAAAATTCAGTATGAGTGATGCCACAATAAAGTTAATTTTGCCTGTGCTGATCTTTATATGTTAGGCCATTGTGGACACTACTTTGTCGGTGCTGCCCATTACAATAACTATAGTTACTTTACCTTTGACAATTAAGTGCTGCCACTTGCCCCCTCCTATCTCGGGGCCCAGTTAAGCCTAATGCATCTAATTCATCCAATTGAGCAGCAGCATGTCCCTCCCTAAGGTCTGGCACAAGAATAGGGGCAATAAGAAAACCTTTAAAATGTGCTGGTGCCCCTCTCACCATTTTGCATCTTGTGTGATTTGTGAAGGCTATGTCTTCTGTGCTTGCCCATCGTGGAAGAACACGTTTTAAACAGCATAGCCACTGTACTATTACAATTTCCCTGAGCCTTAAAAGCCCTTCATCAACCTTAAGCCAAGGGATATCAGACATCTCCAACGCCTTTTCAGTAGTCCATCTTTTGACAAATGTTTTAGCCAACCTTTCAGCCAAACTTTTGACACATTTTTAACTGTACAAGCTTCCATATTAAACCTAGAGTCTCCACTCAGAAAGCCCAAATCAATAAATTCATTCTATGCCAGTTTTATGTTCCTTCCACCATTATCACATACTCTTTTTATTTGTTTGTTTTTTATTTATTTATTTATTTATTTATTTATTTATTTATTTATTTATTATGTGTGAAGTGTTCTACCTGCATGAATGACTGCAGGCTTCGAGAGGGCACCATACCTTGTTACAGATGGTTGTGAGCCACCATGTTATCCCACATTCTTGTTTATTTATTTATCTATTTAAATATCTATCTATTTATATTTATTTATTTAGTATGCATACAGTGTTCTGCCTACATGTACAACTGTAGGCCAGAAGAGGGCACCAGATCTCATTACAGAATGTTGTGAGCCACCACATTATCACACACTCTCAAAATACAGTCCTACACATATTCCTGAAACTTCTTTTTGTTTGTTTGTTTGTTTTATGAGACAGAGTTTCTCTGTATAGTTCTGGTGCCTGTCCTGAGTCTCACTCTATAGACCAGGCTGGCCTCAGACTCACAGAGATCCACTTGCCTCTGTCACCCGAGTGCTGGGATTAAAGGTATGAACCATCACCACCAGACTTCTAATCAAATGAATTAGCAAACTCATTAAGCTCTTTAGCAGTGTAGTAAACATCCTCATGGATTACACATTCTACTTCCCCTCTAAGAGACTAATTTGCCTTGAGTCCATTATGTATCTAGAAGCAACTACTAGTGGGCCTTGGGGGTAAACAATATTTTTTTTCTCTGCACTGCCGTAAGAGAAAGTCATTGTTCATTTATCAAACAATGAAGGATTTGTTTCATCAGTCAAATGTGATTTTATTATTAATTTTATTGGTGCCATGTGACTATATCTTCTACTGAGGTTGGAAAGACTACTTCTTCAGAAAACATAAACATTGGAGAACCTGAGGTTTCAGAATTCTCATCTTCAATGTGGTCTATACATCCCCTCTTCAAGTTACAGGGTCCAACTCTTTATCAGTAAATGTCCTGATTTCAACTTCTGTCACCCTCTGTGTCTGGTACTTCAATTTTTAAGGTAATTTAGCCAAATCTATAATGATAGCTTCACAACAATGAATCAGAAGAGGCCAGAACAGTGGATATGTCCAAATCAAATTCCACTATAATCTCTTGATGGACTCAAAGAGCATCCATCTACAGGGTCCTCTTCATTTTTCTTTTGTACCCCAAATCTCTACTTTACAGAAATGAACACAGAATCTCTTTTCAGACACTCTGATGGAACATAGTGTGAGGTCTTTCTCAGAGAGCTTCTAAAGAGAGAAAGACAAATTTTAATCATGTGGATTTTAATTGAATTCTACAATGGCCTGTTTCTCTTGGTTGTAGGTAGACATTGCAGTGTTGAAATGAACCTAGATCTGAACATTTATATCTGGGCAGCACTTTTTCTTATCCAATATTTTGACACTTTTGCCTGTCATGGGACTCTTTTCCTCCTATTGAGTTGCCTTGATCATCTTTGATGTGAGAGCTTTGTCTTGTTTTATTGTATCTTGTTTTGTCCTGTTTGGCTGTCATCTCTTGAAGGCCTGCTCTTATCTACAAAGAAAACATAAGGAGAGTGGATCTGTTCAAGGAGATGGGTAGGGAAGCAGGTAAAAGTGGACAGAAGGGAACAGTGGTGGAATTTATTGTATGTGAGAAGAATCTTGCTTCAATAAACATAAAAAGAAAAGGTAAGGCAATAATTAGTGAGATAAAATTGTCTAAGCAACATGTTATATAGACATGTCTAGTGTCTTAGAATTGGAATCCCGCCGGGCGGTGGTGGCGCACGCCTTTAATCCCAGCACTCGGGAGGCAGAGCCAGGTGGATCTCTGTGAGTTCGAGGCCAGCCTGGGCTACCAAGTGAGTTCCAGGAAAAGGCGCAAAGCTACACAGAGAAACCCTGTCTCGAAAAACCAAAAAAAAAAAAAAAAAAAAAGAATTGGAATCCCTTAGACCCTACAAAAAACATACCAATCATTTTAGCTATACATTTTTGTTTGTACATTTTGTATTTATATCTTCTGATACAGTTCCATTGGTTTTCTGCAGACAGTAAAAAATAATCACTTCTTTATGGCCAAGGTCAGTAAGAGATATGATCCCCAAGCCCTTGGACATAGAAAGCATCTCAGGCTCCTGTGACCTTCCTTTTGTAAGTTGTTCCACCAGTGGTAGGAAAGTCAAAGGCTTTGCTTAAATCTGCTTAGAAGCACTGAGGATTTTTTTTCTTGTTTTTGACAATCCTCTTTGTAGGGTGTACCTTGGTTAGAGTTTAACACATGGGGTTCCATGGCCTCTCTGAAAAAGAAAATAGGTGAATCCCCATAGTTACAGAACATTTCAGGAGATGCCCCTCAGTCTTCTGCAACCTTGCAAAATTTAAAATTAAAGGAAAGGGAGAAAATGCTCTTCCTCTTCATGACTCTGACCACATTAATATTACCTCTATGCATGGTTGTTGAAAAACCAGAAAAAAAATATTTACAACAGCCTGGTACATTTAACTACTGTAATATGTAATGTTTAGATAAACCTTGAGCAAACCTAATATTTTTCAAATATTCAGGACCTCCAACAAGGCCATACATACTTCAATAAGGCCACATCTCCCACTCTTTATGAGTTTATGGGGGCCAATTTCCTTTAAACTACCAAACTCATTCACAGCTCTTAGCAGTAAACTGAATGTGGTCTCCATTTCACCTCTGACCCCACTCTCAAGGGACTACAAAGACCTCCTCCAAACTTACTTCCCCAACTCATCCCAGTATCCCAGGTTCCAATACTACTAGGTTTTCCCTGTGAATACACCAGCTGAGCAGGTCAAGAAAATAGGCAACACATAACCATCACACTCTCCTAATATCCAGTGAGGAAAGAGAAACTAAGAAGCAAAATACACACCCAACAAAGGGAAATCCAAAAATCAGCACCTATAACTATGATCATGACAAACCCAGATGCCTAGAAATCAGAATAAAAACACAACAAATAGCAGCCAGAGCAATTTCTCCACAAGAGCCCAGCTGTTCTACAACAGACATTTAAAATTACAACACAGCTGAAGCACAAGAAACAAAGACCTTAAAAATAACCTTATGAAGATGATAGAGGTCCTCAAAGAGGAAATTAATAAATCACTTACCCAAATCCAAGAAAACACAAACCAACAATTGAAGGAAACAAATAAAAAAGTTCAAGACAAAAAAATGGAAATAGAATCAATAAATAAAACACAAACTAAGCAGATTCTGGAAATGAAAAATTCCAGGAACTTAAACAGAAACTTCAGTGAAAAGATTTGCCAACAGAATATAAAATATAGAAGAGAGAATCTTAGAAGTTGAGAATACAATAGGAGAAATGGATAAATCAGTCAAAGAAAATGTTGAATCTAAAAAAATTCCTGACACAAAACATCCAGGAAATCTGGGACAATAAGAAAAGACCAATCTAAGTATAGTAGGAATAGAACAAGGAGAAGAATCCCAGCTCAAATGCCCAGAAAATATTTTCAACAAAATCATGGAAGAAAATTTTCCTAACCTAGAGTTAGAAATGCCTATCAATGTACAAGAAGCATACAGAACATCAAATAGACTGGACAAGAAAAGAAAGCCCACTTGCCACATAATAATCAAAACACTAAAGATACAGAACAAAGAAAGTATATTAAAGGCTTCAAGTGAAAAAGACCAAGTAGCATAGAAAGGCAGACCTGTTAGAATTACATCTGACTTCAGGGCCTGGACTGTTATGGTGTAACCACAGAGGCCAGCCCAGACTATTATATCTTGCATAACTTTCAATCACCATAAATGGAGAAAATAAGGTATTTCATGATAAAGTGAAATTTAAACAATATCTGTCTACAAATCCAGCCTAATATCTACAAATCCAGAATGTACTAGAAGGAAAACTCCAATCTAAGGAGGTAAATTACCACCAGTAAAACAGAGTAAATAAATAAGCTCACACAAGCAAAACCAAAAGAAGGAAACACATGTGCATACACACACCATCAGCACCATCACCACCAACAATATCTCATTTTTACTCAATATCAATGGTCTTAATTCCCCATTAAAAAACAGACAAAGACAAACAGATTGGATGCAAAAAGTAGAAAAGAAATATACAAGAAACACATTTCAATATTCAAGGTAGACATTACCTCAGGGTAAAGGATTATGAAAAGATATTCTGAAAAAAATGGCACTAAGAAGCAAGCTGATTTAGCCATTCTAATTAATACTTAACAAAACAGGCTTCAAAACGGAAATAACCAGAAGAGATAGGGAAGAACACTAAATCCTCATCAAAAGAAAAATCCATCAAGATGACATTTCAGTTCTTAACATTTATGCCCCCAAACACAAGAGCACCTACTTTTGTAAAAGAAACACTGCAGCTTAAATCACAAATTGGTCTTTACACAGTGATAGTTGGAAATGTCAATACCACACTCTCACCAATGGACAGATCATTAAGACAATGACTAAACAGAGTAATTTGGCTCTAGCTGACATTATAAACCAAATGAACTTAACATATATGAACAGAATATTCCATTCACACATGCATGCACAAGTGTGCACGTGCATGTGCAAAAACACACACAACACACACACAACTTCTCAGCAACTCAGAATTTTCTCCAAAATTGACCACATACTCAGACACACAGAAAGTCCCAACAGATCCAAGAATACTGAAATAACCCCCTGCACTATATCAGACCATCAGGGGTTAAAGTTGGATATCAACAACAACTGAAAACAACAGAAAGTTTACAAACTTGTGGAAACTGAAATGAAATATACCAATAATATATATATATACCAATAATAAATATACCAAATGAAAAATAGGTCAAGACAGAAGTTAAACAAAGATATTAAAGACATTCTAGAATTCAATGAAAATGAACACATAGCATTCTCATACTCATGGAACACAATGAAACTGGTGCTAAAGGAAAGTTCATAGCATTATGTGACTACATTTAAAAAGTGGAGAGATAGCATAATAGTAACTTAACAGCATGCCTGGAATCTCTAGAACAACAAGAAATAATCAAATCCTAGAGAAGATGGGAAGAAATAATCAAACTGAGGGATGAAATCAATGCAATAGCAACAAAGAGAATAATACAAAAGAATCAGTGAAACAAAGAGTTGGTTCTTTGAGAGAATTAACAACATAAACAAATCTTTATCTAACCTAACCAAAAGGCAGAGAAATAATATTCCAATTAACAAAATCAGAAATGAGAAGGGAGACATAGCAACAGACAATTTGGAAATCCAGAGAATCATAAGAACATACTTTTTAAAACTGTATTCCCCCCAAAGAGAAAAATCTAAAAGAAATGCATAATTTTCTCAATAACTACCACTTACCAACATTAAATCAAGATAAGATAAATAATAAGTATGCCTATAAGTCCTAGTGAAATTGAAGCAGTTACTAAAACTGTTACAACCAAAAAGAGTTCAGGGCCAGATGGTTTCAGTGCAGAAATCTATCAGACTTTTAAAGAAGAGATGACATCAATGCTCCTCAAATTATTCCACAGAATAGCAACAGAAGGAACACTACCCAATTCATTTTACGAGGGCAAAGCTACCTTGATACCAAAACCACACAAAGACTCAAGAAAGAAAGAGAATTACAGACCTATTTCTCTAATGAACATAGATTCAAAAAATTCAATAAAATAGTTGCAAACCGAATCCAAGGAAATATCCAAAATATCATCTGCCACAATCAAGTAGGCTTCATCTCAGAGATGCAAGGATGGTTCAATATACAAAAATAAACAAATATAATGCACCATATAAACAAACTGAAAAAAAGACACTTGATGATCTCATTAGATGCTGAGAAGACCTTTGACAAAACCCAGCAACCGTTCATGATAAAAGTCCTGGAAAGATTAGGGACACAATGGATAAACCTAAACATAATACAGGCAATTACAGCAGGCCTATAGTTCACTCCACAAGAAGGAAGCCATAACCAAATCTGCTTGAATAACCAAGAACCAGAGACTAAATAGCCCAGGGACCTATTATAAAATAAAACACTAGCAGCCTAAAATAAAATAATAATAAATATCAATAAAATGACTCCTAATGACATTCTGCTATACTCATAGATCAGTGCCTTTCCTAGACATCGTTAGAGAAGCTTCTTCATTTAGCAGATGGGAATAGATACAGAGAACTACTCCTGGATATTATGTGGACAGAGACTTTACAAGGATGGTCTCCATGAAAGCTTTTCCCTAAGAGCACAGTGAATCCCACAGAAGAGGAGCCAGAGGGGAAAGAGGACACCAGGAGATCAAGGCCATTTGACTGCTAATTAAGGCATATATGAGCTACAGAGACCGAAGCAGCAAGCACAGGGCCCACATGGGTTTCCACCAGGTCCTCTGCTTATATACAAAGCTATTAGCTTAGTATTGAGGGTCCAAGAATACAGAAATATAAAATTGTAAACCCAGATAATAAAAACTGACAGTAATCATCTCTGTCACCAACTAAAGTTTAACTTCTTTTTTTTTTTTCCATCACAGGCAATTTATTTTGTTCTATTCATTCACAGTTAAGACAGAAAATACTTGGAAACATTTCCATATAATGTTTGACACAGAAATCATCAAATAGAAGTATACAATGTTGACAGGAGACAGTACATTTATAATTTATAACCCCAAATGTATTTATAAATTAGAAATGGAAAGATCTACAAATGAAATTATGAAGGTTCACCAAAGTCATTTAATCTGTCAGTTTCTCATTCATTTTTATGTCTTAATAATATTCTATTGTATGAATAAGCCACATTTTATTTCTCTCCAGTATTTGATAGCTATTTGCATTGTTTTAACTTTTTTACTATTAGCAACACACTGCTGTAAACCTTCATGTACATGTTTCATAGGTGCACATTTTCAGTAGTTTGAGGATATATTCCTAAGGGTAGAATTGTTGAGTAACAGAGTAACAATGTTCTGCATTTTGACCAACCACCAAACTGTTTTGCCAAAGTGGCACACCATTTTACAATCTCACCAAATCCTTGTTTTTAAGGCTCTGATTTTTGTACAAAAGCATTCAATCATTCTGTCAGACCAAACCAGGAAAAGTAAGCTATAGTTCAGAGCTGTTCTATGCCATTTACTATGCAAAGCCATTCTTGGTGTTTGCAACTCTCAGCCCTTTTGAGTATTCTTGCAGTGTTCACTTTTCCTCCACCACTTTTTTTTTTCTTCTTTTTTTCTGGTTTATTTCTATCTATTACAAATGTATAAAAAATCCTCCATCAATGCTGCTGATAGCAGCAGAACCTTGAGAAATATACCTTTGGTTTGCCTCAGAAAAGGAACACATATTGCACTGTAAACTTTATAAAATTGGCGCAAAACATTGTGATAATGTTACAATACCAGTTTTAAGAGTTCAGTGACTAATGGGGAGCCGATGGGATACATGCAGAACTGTGAAAGCGATCTCACTTAGCCAGCTGTACGCGTAGATTGTAAATCTACATTCAGATCATTTCTGAACTAAGGCTATCATCTCAGTTTATCTGTTGAGGTCAACCAGGAAACCCTAGAATATACCTTGATTTTTGCAAAAAACAAAATAGGGGGAGGGGTTTCTTCAGCATTTCAGTCCACGAGTAACAGTATCCTAACAGGCAAAGTGTTCTCTCACTGTCAACATAGAATGAACTGCTGCTGGAGGTCAACTTGGGCTTTAATTTGCATTAGCACTTACATGTATAGGTTAACTTCTAACCATGGCTCTCTGCTTTATAGGCAGCTCCTCTTTCACCAGCCAGGGGTTACCTTTTAACAACACTTCCCTTGCCCCTTATAACCAACAACTGCCTGGGACCATGGTTAACTTTTGATAAGCTGTTTCTACACCGACTTTTGGCTTCACATTGTTTCATATCCTTCTCTGCTATGAGAAAGTGGCTATGTCAAGAAAGCTGAGAGTTTTTGTAAGCACCCTTAGTTGTGTTGATAAAGTTTCAGGGTTTTTGTAAACACCATTGAGCCAAAACTTTGTAAGCAAACATTGTGAAATGCAATATATCTCTAAGCTTTACCTCAAAATTGTAAAAATTCATTTGTCCATGCCTAATGCTTACGTCTTAGTGTAAAAAGGGGGCAAGAACCCACTTCTATTGGCACAGTTTCAGAATCTTGAGCTCTGACTGTGGTCTCATCTAGCTGATAGAATTTTTTTTTTGTTTTTGTTTTTGTTTTTGTTTTGAGACAGGGTTTTTCTGTGTAGTTTTGGTGCCTGTCCTGGATCTCGCTCTGTAGACCAGGCTCTGCCTCCATAGTGCTGGGATTGAAAGCATGTGCCACCACCGCCCAGCCTGCTGATATGATTTTTACGCCCTGTCTTGATTATTTTCTGGAATAAAGATTGCCTATGGTTTCAAAGACTTTGGTGGTCTGTACCCCATTTTTGCATGCCCTTGGACCCAACAATATCCGTATGGGACTCCTAAGTGTGAGAACAAAAGGCTCTCTGATTCTGCTGGCCCTCTTGTTGGGTTACCATATATAACTTTGATAAGATAGTTTCTGCTTCAACTTATATTTTATTTCATTGTATTTGGTTGTTTTCTCTTAGAAGCCTCTTTTTTCCGATGAGACAGGAAAAGGAGTGGATCTAGTGGGGAGGACTGTGAGGTATAGAGAGAGAGGAAACTAGAATCAGGATCTATTGTAGGAGGAAAAAAAAACTATTTTCAATAGAAGAAAAAATTAAAAAGAAAGAAAAAGTGTAAACATTTAGAAAACATTGCCAATGAAAAAGAAAAAGAACTTTAACAGAGAAAGAAAGAGAGGAAAGGGCTCCAGGAATCAAGAAAGCTCTGACAAGAACGCTAAGAACAGGGAAGCAGAAAGGAGACTGAGAGACATGCACCCAGCAGGGCGCAGCTCAGGCTCCAGCTCTGCCAGGGGGCGGAGGTTTAAAGACAAACGCCCCTGATGGGTTCAGGTATTTGAACATTTGGTCTCCAGCTACTGAAGCTTTGGGGGAGGGGATGAAACATTTAGGAGACAGAATCTTGCAGGAGGAAGTATTTCACTGGGATCAGGAGGTGGGAGATCAATGCCCCACTGCACTCACAGTCTGTTTTCTCTGCTTTGTTTTCAGATGAAGATGTGATCTCTCAGCTTCCTGCTCAGGCTGCCTGCTGCCATGTCTCCCCCACTATTAGGGCCTCCTGCTCTGCAACTTCAAAAATACACTTCATTCTATGAAAAATAAAAATAAAAATAAAAACACCTGCTTTTTGTATCTATTCTTTCTCACTACTACTAATAAATATGAAGTATGCTTTATTATTCTTTTTGAAGTTTTTGGTTAAACTACTTAGCAGAATTGCATTGTTATTTTACATATGAATTTAAGGTTTACAGCATAACCTTTGTGTTAGGCTTAGTGATATTTCTCCTTGAAATTTATAGTAAACTTGTTTTCTATACTCTGAGCATGTTACAATAGCATATTTCCATTTGATGTTTACATTACTGCCATGGAATTCATTGTATATGACTATTTTTATGACCTCTGATTACATTATGTTTGAGGAAAATTATGCTTTTGCTTCCACAGGAAAAGAAACATTTACATGGATTTTGGTCATTTAAACTCAAAGGGTTACCAACACTTATCATCATTTAAGAGAATTTATTACAAATTATTATTGGTTGATATTAAAAAAAACTGCTGCTAATCTCAAATGTTTCACATTGATAAGGGTTTTTATACATTAATGCAAATGTAAGATTTTTGTTATCATATATGCATATAGATATATATTTATGTTTTCATTCTTGTTTGAAATGTTATAGCGATGCAATGTTCTAAACTACTGGGAAGAAACCACAAGTAAAAAGACACTGATGGAAATTTGCATGTTGTCTGGAAAGCAAGAGAGAAGGCAGGAGACTGGACTAATGAAGAGAGGAGAAGGGAAAGAGGAGTTTCCCTAGAGTAAAAAATGTCGGGCTGAACCAGAGGAGTGGAGATAGGAAAAGCCTGGCCGGAGGATATGTAGGAAGCTGTAGAAGGTCAGAGGGGATGTGAACTTTGCTGAATTTGAAAGGAAACTGTAAGATATATTGGGGATTTAACCATATTAGGTTAATTCTGGTTGGTTTTCTTCATTTAGAAAAAAGCTGATTCTTCACTGCAAAATATTTATATTAAAAATGAAATCATGCACTTTAAAGGAAAGAGGAGGACTGGGGTACAAAATACAAGTTAATAATTATCATCATATTACAGTCATCCAGGTTAGGATTCTATATGTTTGACCTCCTATGAAATGACAAGGCTAAAGCTCTTAGCTATTCAGAGATCCATAAAGAAATCCAAACCTATTTCTTAAAATTGTCAACATCACATCTATGGTCTGTAAATAAAAGCTGCAGTCTAACTGCTCATATATATATATATATATATATATATATATATATATATATATGTATATGTATATATATGAAAAAATGTTTATAAAATATGCTTGTAAGGAAAAAACAGAGGGCTGGAGAGATGGTTCAGCAGTTAAGAGCACTGTCTGTTCTTCCAGAGGTCCTGAGTTCAATTCCCAGCAACCATATGGTGGCTCACAACTATCTGTAATGAGATCTGGCACCCTCTTCTGGCCTGCAGTCATAAATGCTGTATACATAATAAATAAATCTTTAAAAAAAAAAAAAAAGGCAAGGCTTGGTCTGCTGAGCTTTAAAAAAAAAGGAAAGAAAAAAGGAAAAACCAGAACCTGAGAGGTCCATTTGACTAATATATCTACAGGATAATAAATTAGCATGGTTATTGTTACCAAAATTAGAGATGTTTTCAAGATTTGTTTAGCTCGGATATATTTAATAGACAATGGTCCTCAAACCTGTCAAAGATCTGATGAATATGGCATTTACATTATTTGATAAAAAGCTTACTATAACAAACAGAGACTGCTATATCCTAGCAATGACTCCCAAGATCTCCAAAGAAGATATGGAACAATGACATGAGGACACCAGGTGAATTGTTGACAACAACAACCATTGGGCAAGATGCCCTGACTCAACACCTGCTGCCGGGGATCCGGCCCAGAATGTTCAAATCAGACACTGACAAAATAAGATCAGTCTTCCCCAAGTTCCTCCTTCACAGGGAAAATTTTCATGTTATCAGCCAGGACTAATTTGGTCCTGACACCTGCCATGAAGACTACAGGAGGAAGGGATGATGGTGACCCAGATAATGGGTAGCTGCTGTCATTTTTAAATAGATTTGGAAGTCTGCTCTCAGATAAAATGTATCCTTCTCAGATCTCTGATGGCATTGATGACTGGGCCAGCTATAGATTTGTCAGCTTGGCAACATCAAACAACCAGAGTCTTCTATAAGCTTGCAGTCACCTAATTAACTCATTAATCATCACATTCATTAATTAAAGCTACTAAGTCTTGTGGTGATATTGTGTTACCCAAAATATTGTGTACCCTAATAAACTTATCTGGAGTCAGAGAACAGAAAAGCCACTAGATACTTAGGCTAGAAAATATTGGCACTCACACCTTTAATCCTAGCATTCCAGAGGTAGAAATCCCTCTGGATCTCTGTGAGTTCAAGGGCACATTGGAAACAGCCAGGCATGGTGACACATGCCTTTAATCCCAAGAAGTGAGCCTTTAATCCCAGGTAGTGATGGGAAAAACAGAAAGATATTTAAGGTGTGAAGACCAGAAACTAGAAGCATTGGGCTGGTTAAGCATTCAGGCTTTCGAGAAGCAGTTCAGCTGAGAGCCATTGGGATGAGGACACAGAAGCTTCCAGTCTGACAGGATCAGCTGAGGAACTGTGGAGGTGAGGAAGCTGTGGCCTGTTCTGTCTCTCTGACCTTCCAGCATTTCACCCCAATAACTGGCCTCAGGTTTGATTTTATTAATAAGAACTTTTAAGATTTGTGCTACAAAGTCTCTTTAAAAAAGAGAGACAAACAGGTTCTGAATATAGACTTACAGGTGCTTTTCTTCAGGGCAAAGACATTTCAATTCAATCTATACGTGGCTCTCTAGACAGAAAAGAATGTACATGCTTTTTAACCCAAATCAGTAGCCTTTTCTAGGACTCAAAAATATGAGTCTACTCTTGCTGTTTTATAGATACCTGTTATCTGCTTTTTCTACAGTGCGAGTTTCAATATTTTTCTCTCTCCTGGACTTGGGACAACTCCCTTTCCTCAATTACTGAGACTATTGGTCTGTAAGCTTCAAATAAGTTCATAAATTTTAACTTTACTTTCTAGTTTATATCTATCTCAACAGGTTTCTACTTGGCTGAAAGACACATCCAAGCATCATGTGCTAACAACAGCCTACTCCAAATGATTATGGGCCATGAACTTGCTAAAAGCTGATATGGACCAATCCAGCCAATATAAATGTCACCTCTTCAACTGGTCAATAAAGCAGATGCTTCTAGGTTTCCTCTTTGCCTTTTTCCAGAGTGCTGAAAACAATGTCAGCAGGAATTACAGAAATGAAAACATTGTCCTTGTTTTCCATCGTGGAATGTCAGATCAAAAGGGAATTTCTTGTCATAGGGAACCTGAGACAAAATAATAACTAGTCCCCATTCTCATTTTCAAGTTCCTTCAGGATAACTGACTCTGTCAGCCATCATGGGGCTTTTGGCACTTCTGCTTCTGCTAATTATGTCATTGATGCTTTAACTAAATGATAATTCCTATTTGGGTACCACTAAACTGATGATGCTAGAATTGCAATATCAGTCCCTTAATCAAACCCATGACATACTTGCAGATGGCAAAAACTGAATATGGGGATGCTCATTTTGCCATTGATAATGGGAAACCCCTTATATCCTGGCCCAATTAGTCTCCAAAATAATCTACTACCTTGATGATAAAGTATTTTACAAAAAAGAAACATCTCCAAGATTGGAAATGGTATATTAATCAAGTGGAAAGTGAAAGGACAGAGCAGACACCATAACAAGCTGCTCAGTCTTCTCTCAGAGATCAGGCCTCAATTTCAGTTTTCTGAGACTTGAGCAAAAAGTTTCTGGGAGAGCTATGAACAAAAGACAATTCTCCAGCAGGGACAGGGAGATAGGATGCATCAAGTCAGTATGTACTAGGCCAGCCAGCCTCCATGGCAGCTCGAGGACAAAGCCTGGGCCACTGAGCCAGCTCCCAGAGTCAGTACATGCTAGGCCAGCCAGCCTCCATGGCAGCTCAAGGACAAAGTCTGGGACTTGTCCAGGACTGCCTAAAAATGGATAGTTGTAACCTCCAACTAACCCTAGCCAATTAAAAGTTAGTAACATGATTGCCACTCAAATAAACCAATCCTGAGTCTGTTCCTATGCAGTCTATAGACCCCAAATCCCCCTTGCTTTAAAATCCCTGCCCCATTGTTACTCAGGTTGTCCCCTGCTCTGCTGCTGTGTCAAAGAGATGGAGAGAGCCAAGTTAACTCACAGTAAAAAAGACTCTGCTTTTACATTGGATTTGGACTCTCGGTGATCTTTAGGGGACTCT